>NC_140445.1:9287261-9587261 GCF_963576455.1 Neolamprologus multifasciatus
CTCATAAAATACACCAACAGACACCTTAAAAGGAATAGTGTTATGAACAACGTGAACATGTAACCCGGATCAGACCTGTTGAGTCATCAACTAGAAACTGAACTGATTACATTTCCAATTGTGTCACTTATATGGACACAAATGCATACATTTTCTATGTATCCATGTGATGGACCGAGCAGTGAAGGAACGTCAGGCACAGGTTAAAGTCCAAAAAAAGGTTGCTTTTTTTTAAACCCAGAAACAAATTTGGTTAAATTACACAGAAAAATTCAAATCTTGGGCCCATAAAAGTAACAAAACTCTACTCAAAAGCTGAACACAAACAATACTACTAACTTAAACAAACTGACCTACCTCAACTAGACAAATAGTGGCTGATCAGCACACAAACTTACAAAAAGGGGTAGAACACACAAAACCCAACTGAATCTAACATAACAAATTCCACTCGCCCACCCCCATGATCCAGTGGTATAACCAGGTCTCCACTTGCTCCACCCTTACTCACCAACCAAGGGACTGGGAGCAGCTGCCACAGAGGTAACTCAGAAAACAAAGAAAGATTAAATCATACATAACAGTGTAAAAGAAAATGTGTGGACTTATCTTAGAATGCAGTATTATGAGAATATGTAAATTAATTCTAAACCAAAACCAATTCCTTATTATCCTGTAAATTAAATCCTATATTTAAAGAAAGAAAAATATAAGTGTAGTGTTATGAGTAAGCCTTTACACTGATGTTTGGTATATTACCACTGTGTAGCTGTAACTGCAGCCATCACAATCCATAAAGATTTTACCAACTCATAAATTCTTCTAAAGAGTTGACTTGTGAGATACCTCCCAAGAAAGCAAGAGGAACAGAAGAAAAACATGTTAGTGTACACGTATAAGTGTTTCTTTTCCTTTACAAAAGTTTTTGTTTGTGATATCATGCCATATGCTATATAATTAGCCAGCTGTATGCAAAGATTTTTGGGCTAGATTTAGTACTGCATTGTGTCAGTGCAATCTGAGTTTTTGTATAAAGTTTTACAAAGCCTGTATTTACGAAGAGCATTAAATGCCAGACAAACGCAAGACTTTTAGAGGCCTCAAGAGTTGAACTTGGCTCACACATTAGTGGCGATGAGCTGCAGTTCCTGCTGAGCTGATTCATTTATGTTGCCATGAGATACCAAACTCTCATGTTTGTTACTTCTTCAGTTGTCTATTTTACATCCTTGAAATACGCCAAAATCAACACAATCTACTCACCTACGCCACCCCTGAACTTGACATGCAGGTGTGGCACTCCATTAAATTTAGGTTGCTCATGAACTAATCAGTCAGCTCATTGCCAGAAGGCAACAGATCACAGAGCTGACAAAATACGAGCCCCTGTTAGTGGTGAGAGATTTGTCAGGTCTCAAGATGCATTTCTTTCATTTTAAAGATTGCTTCTGTGTTTTCTGCTTCACAGCGTCAGGCGTGACAGGACATATGGCGAGAGGATGAAACTTGACAAATGCTAGGGGCTGCATCTCATCCTGCAGCTGTCTTCTCAGTTCATGAGTGGACGGTGAATGATGTATCACAAGCTATTAGCCACAGATCAATGTGAAATAACATTTAGCTGGACAGATGCCTAGATTTGTGGATGGCTTTAAGGTTTAATAAATAACAAAAACGACATTTATCTCATTAAACACGTGTGTTGCATAAGAATATTTTCTCCTACAGAATATAAAATTTGCCTTTTCTCTTCTTAACATTACACTTTTTCCACTCCGCATGACTAACCAATGAGTAGCCACAGTATTTGAATAGCGCCGTTTGTCCTGACCGCTTCCTTCTCAAGTCACTCAGTGTCATCTCTGACTTAGCAACAGAATATCAAGTATACCTCACGCTATTCAGCTAATACAGACTATACATATACACATAAAACAGGCACTCACTGATGCCTGGAGAGCCAGTGTTATTCAGTAGGTAAAATAATAGATGATATACAGTCTGTTGACTAGAATTTTGTTTGTTTGTTAGGAAATGGGTGGCACATATATAGGACAACTGTGAATTTGTACTAAATGAATGGACACTTGTTGTGCAATCAATCAGGATGGTAAATGTTCATTGACTACACCAAGAATAAATCCCCTTTTCATGTCACTGTATTTCAATATTTAATATAGAACAATCTGAATATGTAATAGTACATCATAATTTCCGTACAAAACATGAATAAATAAGTAGCTCCAGTGTATTCCTACTGGTCACACTAAAAAAGCATTAAGTCTGTCATCTGCACAAATGACAATAAAATGCTCAACATTGGGAAAGAAGACTAGGAAAGAGTTGACCTGTGGTCCATTTACTGCAGTAAAAACAGGTTTTTGGAATTTGCTTCTGTACTCCCATATGGAAAAGATGTATATAAATCTTATAAAGTTTGTATCTGTCTTGTGTGAAACTTGTATGAAAAGCATACAAGAGTAAAAACAGGTATAAGATCCCTAGAAGAATTATATAAATGAAACTTGTATGTTTTGGATACTTACTAAAACAATATATGAAAGTGGCCACTTTCATGATTAAATTATATAAGCCTTATATGATTCACTATATAAAGTAGGCCACATCTTATGCAAGTCTTATATAAGTTTTTTCTATTTCTTTTCTATATGGGCTTGATCACAGTGGATTCTAAATCTAACAATCAAGATTTGATTGAAGTGTAGACTTTCAGCTATGCTTCAAGGAGTTTAACAAAAGCATTGCATTAACATTTAAACTATACATAGTCCATAATTTTCAAAGGATTAAAAATAATTTGACAAGCAGGTTCATGGCTAGATTGGAGATGTTCAATCCATGCATTCTCCCAAATAATATCTGATTCCAGGTGTTGGACTTGCATTTTGCAGCTTTCACCATACATTTCAGTACAGCATTCAATGCAATGTCAATGCAAATGAAGGAGGCCCTTTGATGGGGATGTAAATACAGGAATGGCGAGGAACAAAGAACAGGAATCAAGAAATCACCTAAACAAGCCTTCCCTTCTGGCAAAAAACTTTTTGGACAGATGAAACCAAGATCTATTTGAACAAGAATGGTATAAGTATGGATGCGCACCGCTATAGCTCACCTGGTTGAGCAGATAACCTGTGTTCAGGTTAGTCTCAGACGCTTTTGTGCATGCCACTCTTTCCAGCTTTCCTGTCAACTCTCTCCATCCTAATAAAATCCTCTAGTAAAATCCTTTCAATCTTATTATCCTTTAAAGAAATGTAGATGACAAAATAAATTTCACAAAAGTAGATATAAGGGGAAAAAAACAGCATATGATTTGAAATAAAAACACATCTGTCAAACATGATGGGGGCACTGTTATGGTTTGGGCATGTCTGCCAGTGCAAAGAAAATTTATATTTTTCAGCGGCAAAGTCAGTCAGCTGATATTTATTCACTAGGGCATGATGTTAAGTTACTGAAGACAAAGCTGAAGAGAGAGACACTCACAAACAAGCAGCAAGTGAAGGCAACAGACATAAAGGTCTAGCATAGCATCTCAAAGGAGTAAATGCATCATGCATCAAGTTAGTGAGTTTAAATAGTGACTGAATGTAAGGATTTTCCTCCAATTATTATTGTTAAAAAAAAATATTATATTTAAATCTATAATAGTTTGTCCAAATAATTTGAGGTCTAAATAGTTTAAGTAGAAAAGATAGATCTTCTTCATAAACGTTCTTACATTTGAAGAAATATACATAAAAACAGTTTGGTTTATGAATACAAATTGAAAAATAAAAGCATCTAGCCAGCTGTATATAACAGGAAATGAGCTAAGCAAGCCTTAGCACATCCTGCTGGTGGTGTGTGGTTATATCACCTGATTGATGGCTTTTTTTATGCCCCTGCAACCCTAGGTTGCTGATGAGAAAATGGTTTGAACCATGTCGATACTGCGCTCTCTCGCACTTTTCTTGTTTCTGTTTATTTTCTGCGCTTTTGGTCACTCAGACCACATCACTTTCTCCAGAGATCAACTGCTAAACATCAGGCAGTCGTCTCACTATAGTTCTTATCCATTTAGTTGGAGGCGCAGCAGCTCTCTGTGGCTCCTGGAGGAGACGTAGACGGGGAGTCGCGCTGGTGTGCTGGTGAAACTACGTCGGCGAGGATTCCGCATGGCACTCCCCTCCATTCAACTCGCGAATCTCCACTCTCTTCCAAACAAAGTCGACAAATTACTGCTCTTAAACCGGACTAACAAGGACTTTGCACGCTCTGCTGCCCTCTGCTTCACTGAAACCTGGCTCAGTGAGCGAGTCCCAGACGCTGTCTTAAATCTGCCGGGCTTCCAACTTCACCGGGCGGACCGCAAAACAGACTTCTCAGGGAAAACAAAGGGTGGTGGAGTCTGCTTCTACATTAATGAAGGTTGGTGTACTGATGTCACAGTGTTACAGAAACACTGCAGCCCACACTTGGAAAGTTTTTTCATCAATTGTAAACCGTTTTATTCACCACGGGAGTTTTATTCCTTCATGCTGGTTGGAGTTTACATCCCTCCACAGGCCAACGCGAACAACGCACTGTGCAAGCTGGCTGACCAGATTACTACCCTGGAGAGGAAATTCCCGGATTCCTTTACAATTATCCTTGGGGATTTTAACAGAGCAAACCTAAACCACGAACTCCCTAAATACAGACAGCATATAGTCTGCCCCACCAGGGACAACATCATACTGGATCACTGTTACACCACTCTAAAAGATGCCTATTGCTCTGTGCCCCGGGCAGCTTTGGGACATTCTGATCACTGCATGGTCCATCTTATTCCAGTTTATAGGCAAAAACTCAAACGTACGAAGCCTGTAGTCAAAACTGTGAAGAAGTGGACTAACGCAGCAAAGCAGGAACTGCGGGACTGTTTTGACTCCACTGATTGGACTGTTTTTGAAGCTGCATCTGAGAACCTAGATGAGCTCACGGACACTGTGACATCATACATCAGTTTTTGTGAAGACGTGTGTGTGCCAACAAAGACCTTTTGCACATACAACAACAATAAACCATGGTTCAATTCTAAACTCCAACATCTTTGTAAGGCCAAGCAGGACGCCTACAGAAGTGGTGACAGGGCTCTGTACAAGCAAGCTAGGAACACACTGACCAAGGAGATCAAAGCAGCTAAAAGGATCTACTCCCAGAAGCTGGAAGAACGGCTCTCAGCCAACGACCCAGCGTCAGTGTGGAGGGGCCTGCAGGAAATCACCAGCTACAGACGCCCCCCACCCACTATTGAAGCAAACAAAGACCTGGCCAACGAGTTAAACCCAACACACCTTCCACCTTTCTCCCCTTCACCCCCCCCCTCCCCAATCCAGTCTCAACGACCACCACCACCATTGTGCCTGAACTTCTCTCCTCCAAACTCTCCCAGCTCAGCATGTCACTAGCTACCTGTCAATGGATCACCAGCTTCCTGACAGATAGAAAGCAACAAGTGAGGCTGGGGGAGATCACCTCTGAAACTCGGTCCCCTTAGTATTGGTGCCCCTCAAGGATGTGTCCTCTCACCACTACTGTTCTCCACTACACTACACTACTCTAACGACTGCACCTCCAAGAACTCGGCTGTTAAACTCCTAAAGTTTGCAGATGACACCACCAGGAAGTTGAGCGGCTGGTACTCTGGTGCAGTCAGCACAATCTGGAGCTGAACACTCTTAAAACTGTAGAGATGACAGTGGACTTCAGGAGACATCCCTCAACTCTGCTCCCCCTCACCATATCAGACAGCCCTGTGTCAACTGTGAAGACCTTCAAGTTCCTGGTACCACCATCTCCCAGGACCTGAAGTGGGAGACCAACATCAACTCCATCCTCAAAAAGACCCAGCAGAGGATGTACTTCCTTAGACAACTGGGGAAGTACAGTCTTCCACAGGAGCTGCTGATCCAGTTCTACACTCCGGTCATTGAGTCTGTCCTGTGCTCCTCCATCACAGTCTGGTATGGTGCAGCCACTAAACAGGACAGGTGCAAGATGCAGCGGACTGTACGGGCAGTAGAAAGGATCATTGGCGCCCCCCTTCCCTCCATCCAGGATCTGTGCCTCTCAAGAACCAGGAAACGGGCAAGGAAAATCATCACAGACCCCTCACACCCTGGTCACAGACTTTTTGATCTGCTGCCCTCTGGCAGAGGTACAGAAGCCTGCAGACCAGGACCACCCGACATAGGAACAGTTTCTTTCCCCTCGCCATCTCCCTTCTAAACAGTTGACCTGTCACACTGCTCCCACTGCCAGACTGCAACTGCACCTTATGTACATTCTGTAGTGTTCATTCTACCTCATTTCATTTCTGTATTTTATGTATATAAGTTTAGATTAGTTATTTATAGTTGGTTTACACAGCGTTGTGTATGTATGTGTAATGTGTATATATAGACACGTGTGTGTGTGTGTGTGATTTACATTGCTGTGCTTGAGAGCCTCCATCTACCGGAACCAAATTCCTTGTATGTGTCTTCACATATACTTGGCCAATAAACACGATTCTGATTCTGATGTAAGTCAAGTTTGATTTTTGTGGTCACAAAAAAATTGAAGAGGAGAGGAGGACTTTGGTGGTTTTAGTGCGCAGGAAGAAGAGAAAGATGGTGGTGAATGACTGACTTTTCTTCTTGTCCTTAGTAGAACCTGGGACCATTTCGTGGCCTTTGCGTTTTTTAATTCCACGCCATTTCCACTGTGCTTAATGGAATATAGCCAAATTTTCAAACATGTATGTTTTTTTCATTTTATTTTAAAATTTCAGTCTGAGTTTCTTAAATGAGCTTAAATGGCTGAGCTAAAGGCATACATCCACTATCAAACCTCGTGGCCAATTTCTGCCCCATTGAAACCCATTATAAACGCTATTTTTCATACCACCATTATTTTAACAACGGTTAATGTGATTCTCTCAGTTATGGTGCCAATTTGGAGTCCGGGCCTTAAAATTTTAATTTTTTCATTTGTCCATCAGATGGCGCCATTTACCCACATTTAACACCTGCAGGAAAATCCCACATTTACAGCAGTGTCCTGTTCAAATGATAAGCGTGGGTCACTGGCACTGTTGGATAAAGGCATGTGTTTCTTTAAAAAAAATAAAGGTGTGTGTGTCTAACCTCAGAAAAGAGTGTGAGTCTAACTTCAAAAGATTTTTTCCTCCACTGTAATGCAAACAAATCAAATATAAAACCAAGGATCAAAACCAAGTTTCACTTTGTTTTGTCTGTAAGCTCGGGTTGTTTACGCAGCTGCACTAAAGCCGTGGTTATAAGTAGGAGACGTAGCGCGGGAGTAGTTCTTTTTCACAATGGCACGGTACTATACCGCTAACGAGGTTTTGGAAATGGTGCTTGACCCTGATCGCAATGAAGGCTCCGCGGCTTCATCGGAGGTTGGCTCCGCGGCTTCATCGGAGGATGGCTCCGCGGCTTCATCGGAGGATGGCTCCGCGGCTTCATCGGAGGTTGGCTCCGCGGCTTCATCGGAGGATGGCTCCGCGGCTTCATCGGAGGATTCTGGAGATGAAGCAGAAGACGTATCGGAGGTGGAAACCAGTTCATCTGGAGGAGTGTCGTCCGAAAATGAGAGTGGAGAGAGAGACGAAGAGTCAGCTGAGTGGACGGCTAAAAACAGAAGTATTGTGTGGGCTCGCACAAATGCCCAGACGTTCCGTTATGTCCCAGTAGCCACGGGACTCATCCCAGGGCCCACACATTACGCTACTGCGCGAATTAGCGACCCAAAGTCCAGCTTTGCGCTGTTTCTCACAGACGAAATGGTTATGATCATAGCGTCGATGACAAATCTTCAAGGACGTCGCAGGATCGAAGGTTGGAGAGACGTGGACGCAGATGAAATAAGAGCTTATGTGGGATTGCTGATTTTGTCCGGTGTGTACCGTTCACGGAACGAGTCATCGCACAGCCTCTTTAGTGAGAAAACCGGACGGCGGATTTTTCGGGCCACCATGTCGGTAAAGAGATTTCATCACATCACCAGGGCATTGCGCTTTGACGATAAACTTTCCCGACCTCGACGCCGTGGGGACAAACTCGCTCCTATAGGCAGAGTTTGGGACATGTGGGTGCACCGGCTCCAGATGCTATTCAGCCCGGATACAGACGTGTGTGTAGACGAGCAACTTGTGCCATTCAAAGGCAGGTGCGGGTTTCGGCAGTACATGCCAAAAAAGCCTGCAAAATATGGCCTGAAAGTTTGGGCACTATGCGACGCAAAGACATCATACGCCTGGAGAGTGCAAGTATACACAGGCAAAGAAGCTGGCAAACAGGCGGAGATCAACCAGGGAATGAGAGTAGTGCTGGAGATGACAGATGGGCTCAAGGGACACACAGTCACTTGCGACAATTTCTTCACCTCCTTTCCTCTGGCAGATGCGCTACTAAAGAGAAAGATGGCCCTGCTTGGCACAATCAGAAAAAATAAGCCAGAGCTTCCACCAGTTTTGCTCGAGACAAGAGGGAGAGAGGTGCACTCCTCAATCTTCGCCTTCAAGAAGAAGCACACCCTGGTATCTTACGTCCCCCGACGTGGAAAAAACGTCCTCCTCCTGAGCACAAAGCACCGGTCGCCATCCATAACCGATGACAAGAGAAAGCCACAAATGATAATTGACTACAACAAATGTAAAGGAGGTGTCGACAACCTTGATAAGGTAGGTGTCATTACCCATCAGTTACACACACATTTATTCACTCTTGCGCATATATTCTTGTGGAAAATATACATAGGTTTAATTTTTTTCTTTTTTTTTTGTTAGGCTGTCGGCACCTACTCATGCAGGAGGCGCATGTTGTGTTAGATGTTAGTCCAGCCATGGATCGCGAAGAGAGGGTACCTTCCCCCCTCATCGCTTGCAGCAGATTTAGTGAGAAGTGTGCAGACTGCTGCTGCTGCTGCAGGCCCCTCTACAGGCACTCAAACAAAAAGCAGGAGACAATGCCAGTTTTGCTCCGACAAGAGAAGGAGAGTTGTGACCGCTTGCTGCCAATGTGGAAAAGTGACATGCCGAGACCACAGTCTTTCCATTTGCAGCATCTGCTCCACCTGAGCAGGACTGTCACACCCCGAAGCCCCCGCCCCCTGCCCGCCCCTTCCCTGCGCCTCCCCGCTCCCTCTCTCACTCTTTTTTCCTCATTCTCTTTCTCTCATACCTTTCCCCATTCCCAGCAGTATATATGTTCATGTTCATCGTTCCAAAATAAATGTTTTTCTGTTTCAAAGTGAACTTGTATTTTTATTTTTATACACAACAAGGTAATAAGCATTTGGTGGTAATAAGCAATAAGTAAGTAATTTATTGTGCTCCTGCAAAAAATAGTAATTGATCAAAACAAATGTTGGTGCAAATATTTGACCCATCTAAAGGCCTAATTATAATAACAATCAAATATTACTTCAAATGTATTTTATGGAAAATATTTAAGTTTTTATTTTTTTTCTGTTAAAAAACAGGGCGCTCATGTACCCAAACTGGGATTTAAAGGGTTAAAACAATGAAAATATAATTAAAACTTGATATGGATATTTTAAGCAGAAGTAGTTTTAAAAGACTGACTAATTTAAAGTGGAAAAAAATATTGATATATAATATTTTAGAGCACTTTTTGGGGCGGGACCATTTTTGGTCCCGAGGACTACGAAAGGATGGATTTTTTAAATTGTGCTCCTGCACAAAAAATAATAATGGATCAAAATGAATGTTGGTGCTAATGTTTGGACCATCTAAAGGCCTAATTATAATAACAATCAAATATTACTTCAAATGTATTTTATGGAAAATATTAATTTTTTTTTTCTGTTAAAAAACGGGGCGCTCATGTACCCAAACTGGGATTTAAAGGGTTAAAACAATGAAAATATAATTAAAACTTGATATGGATATTTTAAGCAGAAGTAGTTTTAAAAGACTGACTAATTTAAAGTGGAAAAAAATATTGATATATAACATTTTTAGAGCACTTTTTGGGGCGGGACCATTTTTGGTCCCGAGGACCACGAAAGGATGGATTTTGAAGTTTTACAGAAGGTTAAAGCCGTGTCACTGCACCTGAGCCTAAAAGGTAGTCCGAATCTATTTTTCTGGTGTGCTGTAGGTTATTGTTATGTACTACATTTGTTACTCGTTTATGAAGCACAGTACATGTTTCATACTTGTATTTACCGGTACTTGTACATATACCTAAAAAGTTATGCAAATATGTACCCGTAACTTGTTTTTCAAAATATTAATAAAAGGGGTGTGTCTCCAAACAGCCATCTCTTTCCTGACAATTCCCTTTGTGCATATTCTCTTACATATGATAAGTCAACATTGAAACACCTGCGCCTTTTAGTCAGGTGCGGCTAATGTATGTACAAAACAGGATTTTCCCCTGATTTTAGCTTGTGCGGCTAATATTCAGGTGAGCTTTGTAGTCCGGGAAATACGGTACATTTACAAGTATACTCCTCTGCCACAGTTTTTCAAGGAAAGAAAAGTCCGACTTTGTGAGTTTGTGAAAATGAGGAGGCTCTTCAGTGTGTTTTACACAATTATGGAGCACAGGCTCCAACTCACAATTAAGCCAATAAATAGTGGTTATGTTAGAATTGATCTTTTTACCCAGGAGTGTGTCTGCTCCTCTCTATCGGCCCGTCACAGCAGCTGTCCCATCAGTTGCAAAGCCAATAAGATATGTGTGTAACAATTTTGAGACACCATGCACTGCAAAGCTTTCAGCTGCAGGATGTGCATAAATGCAATTCAACAACTGAAATAAAAAGCTGGAAATTTACCCTTTCTAGGGAATTCTGGTTTGGATGATCAGATGTGTTTAACACTAAGCAGAAATATGTGTATGTTTTTTTTTCTTTGCCTTAATCCTGCTGTTTGCTGTTTGTTCACACTGTGGGCTGAAGAGTGCGATTTAATTGATCTCTCCATGAAACATAAAGCAATCATCATGGTGAATGTGATGTCTATGGACAATAAAATGGTCTGAGCTGACTGAGCACCAGAAACTCTGTGAGTTTAGTTTTAACTGCTCCAGCTCTGGAAATCATTTGTCTTCTTTGTAGCTTTTCCAGGACTGCAGGATTACTTTCAGCCAGTTGAACTGCCAGTGCAGTCAGCTGCCGAAGACTCTATATTATAAAGAAGAAACCACAATCAGAATTGCAAGACTTGGGAAACAAATAACCTCTTCCCTTCACTTCAAGAAAGAAGGTGAAAAACAAAAGCAAAAACCATGAGCTTCTGTAACAGGCTGTTATTCAGCACGCTGCCAGGTAAAAAAAAGAAGTGTGTTATAAACAGGGTCAGACTGATGATGACATTTATTTATTTTATTTTCATAATGGCTTTCATAAAGTAAACCCCAAATCAGTAAACTGTCTCACACACAATGACCGATGAATAATAGTTGCTGGCCTTTTTCACATTAATGGTCATGGACACACCCCACTTTTCAGTTATTTATTTGTAAAAAATGTTTGGAATCATGTATGATTTTTGTTCCACTTCTCACGTGTACACCACTTTGTGTTGGTCTTTCACGTGGAATTCCAATAAAATTGATTCATGTTTGTGGCTGTAATGTGACAAAATGTGGGAAAGTTCAAGGGAGCCAAATACTTTTGCAAGCCACTGTATGTCCATCAAAGTCAGGCAAGCAGATAACGTTAAGCTAGCAAGTAAGTGTCTATGGTGAAAGGGCACTCTTGTGGTTGAACATAAGCAGTTTTTGGATCTCTCTCTCAAAATGAGTCATGACCCAGATTGAATCAGATATTTTTCTTGACATATTAAAGCCTAGTTGTAAAGTGGGACAATGGAGAGAGGTCATCATTATATACTAACAAATCAATTATTTTAAAGCTCACATTACATATTGTTTCTGTCACACAGATAGTGGTTTGATGTTCACTGCTGGGATTTTCGTATTGTATTCTGGCATGTTTTTGAACAGTTTCTTTTCACATTTTGCTACCCCAAATCTCCTGTTCAAATGATATCCAGTCCCTAGGCTAATTTACTGAGGTGTCCTAAACCTTTTTTCTCCTACTGACTACAGATTTGATGCTTATTACTTTAATTATTTATTAGCAATAGCTGTATGGTTTTTGTGTTGCTTTTGACTTCTTAAAACTGAAAATGTCAGTATTCAGTATTTAAATGTGAGCACAAACATACAAAAATATTATGTACATAAATTTTTAAAAAAAAAGCTTTACTGATTTACTCTCTGAGCATTGTAACATTCTTGAGGTGTATGTATTAAAGTTGAATAGCCTTCAAAGACTCTGCCTACTGCATGTAACTTCTCCTAAAAACCATAATGTTATTTCTTAACTTTTAAGAAGTTTAAAGGCAATTCTAAAAGTATTCTCATCTCATCAGTACTGCAGCAAAAACCAGGACAAACTGACGCTGAAGCCCAAATTATGTAGAACTGCTACACCATAAGAATGCCTGCAGTAAAGCCAGCAGATCTCCATCAGTTTTCTAAAAAGACCTCTGATAATTCTGGTTTACCTAAGTTAACATTCTGTCTGACTGCTTGTTTTACTGCTCCATCTGCTCCAGTCACACCAAGTCTCTGTTCTGCTATATGGATGAACACCAGTGCCAACTTACTGGAACACTTTGTGTGTGTGTGTGTGTGTGTGTGTGTGTGTGTGTGTACACACATGGTGGTCAACATGGATGATCTGCTGCTCAATTCAGGCCCAAAGCAACAAGAGCATTTGGTCAAAAGCTGTGACACCATATGCCTCATGTGCACATGACATGCAATTGAGAGACAACATTTCCATATTGCACGGTCGATGGATGATTCCAGTTTTGTTGCTTATGTTTGTATTTAAAGGGAAAAGAAAGCAGGAGAGACACAACCAACATAAAGTTAGCCAATAGAAATGATGTTTTAAAAATTAGACACTAACATAACAGTGAATGTGATGAGTTAAAAGAATGAGATCATTTCCCTTGTAAGTTATTTATGTAATTTATTTATTATTCTGTTATTAATTTAGAACTTTTATATCTATTGAGAAACTGTCATGTAGTGATTTATATATTAAATATGACAGGCATTTAAATGAAAATATCAAGGAAGTGTTTTACCATCTCCATCCACTTCAGGTCCCAAAGTCAAACGAACACTGAGAGTTAAAAACTGTCTAAATTCTTTCATCTTTAATAAAATGATCAGCGTTGCTGCTTTACCAGTGTAACAATTAAGTTTAACATCCAGGCATCCATGAAAACACAATTTATTAAATTTAACGGAGTTAGCAGTTAGCAGGAAGTTAGCTTGCTAGTTTCGCTAGTTACCTAAACATAATATACGATGTTCTGACCGAGAGATTTTTGGGAAAAAAAATAAAACGTACAGCTCTGGTATTACTTCCAACATAAATGAAGACAGAAAACTACACAGCAGTGACGCTTGTACCATTACTGAAGTTGGGCTAGCTGGTATATAATGCTGTGCTACGTGATCGTTAGCGACACAGCCATGTTAGCATAATATAAACAAGCTAACTTTTTTCCCACTTGATAAAGTTCCCAATGGTTTTTGACAAATGCAATCGCATGGAAAGATGCTATAAACGGACCAAATTTCAGTAGGGGAGAACAACTGAGATAATCCATCCACAATATGAGGTTAGTCATTAATTTAAGATAAGATAACCTTTATTAGTCCCACACATGGGTAATTTTTTTGTTACAGCAGAAAGTGGACAGTGCAAAGTTACATGGAACAACATATACTGCAACAACATGGGAATAGAGCAGCTGCAAGAGAATTCAACATTAATGAATCAATGGTACAGAAGTGGAGGAAGCAAGAGGAATGAGTTGAGTAAAGTTTGACTTATCTGACTGTTTTGTTTCGTTTAATGCGCCTTATAATCCAGTGCACCTTATGGTCCGAAAAATACAGTAACTGTATTACTTTCTTGGAGAAGTAATCAGTAATTAGTAACTAATGACATTTTTTTAAAGTAACTTGACCAACATTGGTTGTAATCAGACAGCATTTGTTAGCAGGATTGCAGTTGAAAACCTGACCACTAGTAGTGAGCATTTTAATTTTGTGCAGATGTTAATAACCTTTAAGTAAGGGTTATTATAGGTTTTGGGGTTGTTGTTTTTTTTCAAATCCCGTCAAATCCTTCCACATGTAAACGCCAGAAATGAAGTCAAACGCTATCAAGAACATGCCAAATCCTAACCGTGTAGAAATGTTGGCCAATCATAAGTCTAGAAGCCTGGGAGGAAAAGAGTAAACAGGATTTTATGCTCTCACAAAACCTTAGGTACTTCTGAAAAGTTTGAAAGGCAGTTAATTTTGTGTTACTTTTCAAGCCTTCATCATTTCAAATGTTAATAACTAAAGACAGCATTTTGGCTGGTATAGACTCACAACTTTGGAATAGACAAAATGCATACATAAATGTAATTTTTAAAAAAAAATTAAATCAGTCAGGATTTGGGTCATGAGAACGTCTGTGTTGAAAGTAGAAGCCACGTCTGATGTTCACTCTGATGCCTCTCTTTCTAAATGGAGGAACAGTAACTGTGTGTGTATATGTAAGCATGTAAAAACTGCAGATACTAAGATTAACAGCAACAGTATTTTGTCTGTGTCCGCTATTGTAGAAATCTGTCTCATGTAAACAACAACGTGGCCACGGTGTGACGTCAAAAATGGTGCGCACTTTTGACGTTGCCTCAGTAAATCTCAGTTTCGCTCGTCCACACCTAAACACAAAAACGGAGTTTTCAAAAATCTAAACTCTGGCAGGAGTTATTAAAAATATCACCTTTCAGTGATCCAAAATGCCGTTAACGTGTGAACGAAAAGCCCAAGCGCATAGAAAAAGCTGCATTTTCAAAAATACCCGTACATGTGGACATAGCTTCAGTTTATCAAAAAAATACTCCAATAGTCTGTTTGAGAAAAAACTTAGATGTTTTCTATTTTCCTAAATTAACAAGATCATCTCAGAAATAATCACGTTAAAAAGAGCTTCTTATGTCACTCTAATTTATGATTAAGTACATTTTCTAATCTATGTATAATTTGTCAAATATTACAACAGCTGACAAATAGTTAAGTCTCCATTTGTTTTCCTGAATAATAGATCCACATCATCCTCTCTGATGTAAAATATAGTCTAGACTTGCACAATGTAAAGTACATAAATACTGTTCTGGCAGGCAGGAAAATTAGGCTTTATATTTAAGTAAATTATCTTAAGTTTATAAACTGAAATGTGACCTTACTTTAGTTCTTAGATGGTAATAATGTAAATTACAGAGCAGTTAATCCTCAGGGAAATGTAGAAATTTCACTAAATAGTTGTTCTCTTTCATACAGTTGCAGTGTCTCTTCAGTTTTGTGTTCATATGCTGGTGTTTTCACCCTCTCCTGTCTGATCATTTCTTGATAACATTTACATTTACAATAATTGATTACGCAGCAGTGGAGAGTGGACTTTATCAAAGTAGATGTCTTTCTGAAAGCGCTGTAACTAAGTTTAAGAATATAATCCAGCCACTGTTATCATCGTCAATGCCCTGTACCAACATAGAGCAGAGCAGCTATCTGAACGCTACCCCAACAGAGGTCGATTATCTTGTTAATAATTTCACCTCCTCACTACGTACGACTCTGGATACTGTAGCTCCTGTGAAAACTAAGGTCTCTAATCAGAAGTACCTGACCCCGTGGGTATAATTCTCAACACACGTACCCTAAAGCAGATGACTCGTAATCTGGAGAGGAAATGGCGTGTCACAAATTTAGAGGATCATCATTTAGCCTGGAGAAATAGTTTGTTGCTTTATAAGAAAGCCCTCCGCAAAGCCAGAACAGCTTACTACTCATCACTGATGAAGAAAATAAGAACAACCCCAGGTTTCTCTTCAGCACTGTAGCCAGGCTGACAAAAAGTCAGAGCTCTTTTGAGCCAACCATCCCTTTAACGTTAACTAGTGATGACTTCATGAACTTCTTCACAAATAAAATTTTTATCATTAGAGAAAAAAATTACCAATAATCATCCCACAGATGTAATATTATCTACAGCTACTCTTAGTTTCATTGATGTTAAGTTAGACTCTTTTTCTCCAATTGATCTTTCTGAGTTAACTTCAATAATTACTTCCTCCAAACCATCAACGTGTCTTTTAGACCCCATTCCTACAAAACTGCTCAAAGAAGTCCTGCCATTGATTAATTCTTCGATCTTATATATGATCAACCTATCTCTAATAATCGGCTATGTACCACAGGCCTTCAAGGTGGCTGCAGTTAAACCTTTACTCAAAAAGCATCTCTAGACCCAGCAGTCTTAGCTAATTATAGGCCAATCTCCAACCTTCCTTTCATATCAAAAATCCTTGAAAGAGTAGTTGTCAAACAGCTAACAGATCATCTGCAGAGGAATGGTTTATTTGAAGAGTTTCAGTCAGGTTTCAGAGTTCATCACAGCACAGAAACAGCTTTAGTGAAGGTTACAAATGATCTTCTTATGGCCTCTGACAGTGGACTCATCTCTGTGCTTGTCCTTCTTGACCTTAGTGCAGCATTCGATACTGTTGACCATAATATCCTATTAGAACGATTAGAACATGCTGTGGGTATTACAGGTATTGCACTGGAGTTGTTTGTATCATATCTATCTAATAGACTCCAATTTGTGCATGTAAAATGAGAGTTCCTCTTCACACACTGAGGTTAATTATGGAGTTCCACAGGGTTCAGGTGCTAGGACCAATTCCTGTTTTACTTTATACATGCTTCCCCTAGGCAGCATCATTAGAAGACATAGCATACATTTTCACTGCTATGCAGATGACACCCAGCTCTATCTGTCCATGAAGCCAGACAACACACACCAATTAGTTAAACTGCAGGAATGTCTTAAAGACATAAAGACTGGATGGCCACTAACTTTCTGCTTCTTAACTCAGATAAAACTGAGGTCATTGTACTCGCGCCCTGAAAAGCTTAGAAATATGGTATCTAACCAGATTCTTACTCTGGATGGCATTACCTTGGCCTCCAGTAACACTGTGAGGAACCTTGGAGTCATTTTTGACCAGGAATGTCCTTCAACGCACATATAAACAAATATGTAAGACTGCGTTCTTCCATTTGCGCAACATCTCTAAAATTAGAAATACTCCTGTCTCAGAGTGACGCTGAAAAACTAGTTCATGCATTATTACTTCCAGGCTGGACTACTGCAATTCATTATTATCAGGATGTCCAAAAAAAACTCACTGAAAAGCCTTCAGTTAATCCAAAATGCTGCAGCAAGAGTACTGACAGGGACTAGAAAGAGAGAGCATATTTCTCCTGTTTTGGCTTCCCTTCATTGGCTTCCTGTTAAATCCAGAATTGAATTCAAAATCCTGCTCCTCACATACAAGGTCTTAAATAATCAGGCCCCCCTCCTTATCTTAATGACCTTGTAGTACCATATCACCCTATTAGAGCACTTCGCTCTCGCTCTGCAGGCCTACTTGTTGTTCCTAGAGTATTTAAAAGTAGAATGGGAGGGAGAGCCTTCAGTTTTCAGGCCCTCTTCTGTGGAACCAGCTTCCAGTTTGGATTCGGGAGACAGACACTATCTCTACTTTTAAGATTAGGCTTAAAACTTTCCTTTTTTGCTAAAGCATATAGTTTAGGGCTGGACCAGGTGACCCTGAATCCTCCCTTAGTTATGCCTGCAATAGATGTAGGCTGCAGGGGGATTCCCATGATGTATTGAGTTTTTCCTTTCCAGTCACCTTTTCTCACTCACTATGTTGTAACAGACCTCTCTGTATTGAATCGTATCTGTTATTAATCTCTGTCTCTCTTCCACAGCATGTCTTTATCCTGTCTTCCTTCTCTCACCCCAACCCGGTCGCAGCAGATGGCCGCCCCTCCCTGAGCCTGGTTCTGCCTGGAGGTTTCTTCCTGTTAAAAGGGAGTTTTTCCTTCCCACTGTCGCCAAAGTGCTTGCTCATAGGGGGTCATATGATTGTTGGGCTTTTCTCTGTATCTATGAAGCGCCTTGAGGCGACATTTGTTGTGATTTGGCGCTATATAAATAAAATTGAATTGAATTGAATTGAATTCAAAACATGTTTAAATGCTGTGATGTCATTTTAGCATCATAGCCTGCAGAATGTACATAGGTTCTTTTTACTTTTAAGTTGTATGCTCAGATTTTGATATCTTTCATATGGAGACAAAAAAATACTCAAGACAGAAGTGAAATAATCTAAAAAACTAAAGCAGTCAATGTGTTATTTAATTTTTTCATTTATTCTAATAGTTACTGTAAAATTCTACTCTAAGAGATTCTCCTTCTTGCAGGATTAAAGCTCGAAAATGAATACACACACATAATATAATACATGTCTTGTGATTGTTAGGCAAAAATGAAGAGAACCCAAAGTTATCAAAACAAATAACCACTAATATGGTCTTAGGCTATGTCCACACGTACCCGGGTATTTTTGAAAACGCAGATTTTTCTATGCATTTGCACCTTTCGTCCACACGTAAACGGCGTTTTTGGTCACTGAAAACGGAGATTTTTAAAAACTCTGGCCAGGGTGGATATTTTTTTGAAATTGTGAAATGCGATTTTTGAAAACTCAGTTTTTGCATTTACGTGTGGACGAGAAAAATTGAGAAAACGCAGCATCAAAGGTGTGCGCATTTTTTGACGTCACAGTGTGTGCCACGTTATTGTTTCGGTGAAATGAATTTCTACAATACTGTTACTGTTAATCGTACTCTCTGCATTGTTTAAATGCTTACATATACACACACAGTTACTGTCCCTCCACACATAGGACTCGGTTCTGCTTCTATGCCCCATCTTTGTTTACTTTTTCCCACCGAGGCTTCTAGACTTCTGATTGGCCAACATTTCTGCACGGTTAGGAATATATCGCCACCTGTTGCTTTGGCATGTTCCTAGCAGCGTTTTCCTTCATTTCTGCCTTTACGTGTGGACGGGATTATTTTTTAAAACGAAAACGGAAAATCTCCGTTTTCAAAAATACCCGTGTACGTGTGGACGTAGCCTTATTCTTGCTCTGCTCCCCAATTTCCCCCTGGAGATGTCACCATGGCAACAAAACAACAAGCATTAAATGACGTTCCAAACAACAACCAACCTGTTTTCAGTGCTTAACATTTAACATATCTTTGTTATAAACTTTATTTGTAAAAATCTGTAATGTTGATGTGCACAACCTGGGATTCTGGTTTGAGTGGCAAGATGAAATAATCCACTACTGATGATTACAAGTGTGTTTTTATTGCCTGTGGAAAATGTACATGGACACAACTTGGCACATGTGAGACCAGTCTGATAAAAACTTGTGTTTTTGCAAAAGTGATAATGGAGAATTTAGGTCCTGGATGGACTTCAGTGTAGCTTAGCATATTCTCTTTATAACCTGTGGTTATTAAGACAAATGTGATGCATATATTTGATCACTTCCCTAATAAAACTGTTTTTTCTGTTTCTTATTGCATTTTTATTCCCTATTTTTTCCATTGTTTGTTTTATTTATTTATTATTGTGTTTGTGGTCCCATGGTTTTATTATATTTTCTTCAAGGAGATAGAGATCTCAATGCTTCACAGAAAAATACCAGAGCATTTAAAACATAAAGCAAACAAAAGAAAGTTAACCAAATGCAAGTCCAAAAAGATCATTTTTAGTTGAGACCATCTGGCAAACAGTAGATAGAGGCTAAGACAAATAAAAAAGAATAGATTTGAACAGAGATAAAAAATGTCCTCAAAATAAATAGAAACAATATTTAAACTCAAAGTGAAAACAAGGTCCTGTGTGTGTCCTTTGCTTTGTGTGGGGCTGGACACATGCTGGTTAAAATGAAAAGAATCCATGATGCTGATAAAACCTCTGGCAAAGGGGTTGACGTCATCATCAACGTGTATGATTAAAATATAAGTAATCAATATAAACAACTATTAGCAGTCTGGACTGCTTCATAGTGGAGGATAAGAAGTCACTGAACTCCAAAAAAAGCAATTTGGGCCGAGTGGACAATACACCACAGCATAGTAAAAAGGATCCTTATTCTCGACTTTAATCAGCTCTAGTTCAAACAAAAGAAAATGTCCAACTTTTGCTGAACGGCAGGAGAAATGGCCGTGAAAAAACACAGTAAGACCTCCTCCATGACCAGACCCCGAGGCTTGCTGATGAAGAAATAGCCAGTGCTCAGTCAGAAATAAATAAGGAATGCTTTTTGGAAAATATCAAATAATTCAGCAAGATTTATTAGTTATAGATAGAGCATTAAAAAGCGCCATGGTCTGTGAGGTAGAAGCCTCATTATTAGCAGAATCTCGAGTTAGGGGGTGTAAATACTCAGGGTTTGGGCCACTATGCTCGCAGATTCCACTCACCGAGGGGATAAAAGGCCGGCCAGGAGGAGAGCCTGTATGGACCCTCTTGAGGCAGCATGATCCCAGAGACCTGAGCCCTGTGTATAGGGGCGTGAAAAACAAATTCCCCTCGATTCCAATTTTCTGAGTGCAGGTAACAAGATGTCGATGTTGCATACCAGACAGACCCTGCTGTAGAACAGCCTGAGGTTCACATGGACACCTGCTCTTCTCCTTCTCCATGGTCTGAGGACACAGCTGAAGTTGCCGGACAGGGATCTAGGCACTGGCAGAGGATGGAAAATGCTGACACAAGAGGATGAGACCCATCATTGAAGATCAGATAGATAACAGCGTCTATCCAGGGCAGCCAATACATCATTGATACGGAGCAAAAACAGGACAAACGCAAACACAGGTGCCATCATACCATCACTCTTTTGACCACATTTTTAAGACTAAGAACTAGGAAACATTCACAGATATGCAAAGAAACTTCTTGGGACACTCACAGCTAACTGGATGCGATTTACAGTTTTGATTGATTTTAGCCAGTCACACAGAATGCCCATTACCACAGTAATTTCGACTGCTGCTTAGCTGACGGCACATTTGAAACTGATGACTCTCACTGGTGGACTCAGTTTTCCTCTGTAAATCTCTTGTATTTATGGGTTTAAAATGTGTTTTCATAACTTGCCCCCCCTCTCCCAAACAAATTGGCTTAAATGGATGTGCACACATTTTCAGCTTATTCAAACCAATCAAGATGGGCCTTTTTTCCTCTCTCTTTTGTACTTTTTTTTGCAAAGGTTCTTTACCTCGCCCTCAATCTTTTAATTCCCCGATGGCTGAAGAACCAGTCTAGTTCTTAAATGGCAACTCAGTTTAGTAAATAAGATCAAAGGTCATAAGGGTCATGGTGTGTCAGTCCTCACCATCCAACCCTTTTTGCTATGTTTTGTTATGTTCTCTCCTGGATTCCTGCTTCCCTCTATGTGGGTGTAACAAGGCAGCCTTTTGTGGCTTGATTTACAGTGAAGATGGAGACTGAGACAAAGTATGGTGGAAGCAAGAGGCACTTATTTGCCTACATATATCTAAAGCCATGACATTCAATAGCAGGTCAAGCCTTCTACAGCAATCACTCCTCTGTCTAATGACAAATGGCAGCCTTTAATACTCTCAGCTGTTAATGACTAAACCAATATTTACTCTCATGTGAATTTACCAAATTCTAACATTCCATAAACATTGTACAATACACAATCTCAATAAATAAAAATATCCGTACATTTTAACATTCTGATAATTATCTGTGGGGATACTGGTGGGCACAATTCAAGATTCTTCCCTACCACGACTCACCTGTTTAGCTAAGCTAATTCATTAGACGCAAACTCACTCATGGGAAGCATTAATTGACTCCAGAGTGGAGCAAAACTTGGCTAAGTCTTGGCTCTTAATGGGATCCTACTCTCTGACATAACTCACGGAAACACTCAGCTGTCTCTGTCTGGCGACCACGTGGAGGAGTTTAGTGTGTTTGTTTTCCATCCCCCAGTACTCCATTAGTTCTCACCTACCCCTGGTTAAGCAAGCACAACCCACAGATTTATTGGGCAGCAGTTCAGAATGGAGTACCTGGTGTCATGAGAGTTATCTGCGTTCTGCTACACCTAGTGTCTCAGAGCCGCCTGACCCAAGTGACAAATCTGATCTCTTTGCCATTCCTAAAATCTACCACGACAGACCCAATGACGGTTTCATGCTTTTCAGAATTTTCAAGACACTTTTATTAACAGTTGCTGGAATACACAGCTACAGCTGCAGCTTTCCAGTTCGCAGCTCACTCTCAGACAACAACAACGCCATGACAGGACCCAGTTTAAACGTTAAAACTGGCGAGGCGTGATTGTAGATGCCGCTCAGGTGCGTCCACCTCACCTGCAGTGGCACCGCAGACCACGCCCCGCCACATCCTTATATTTATAAAACACTTTTGTACTCCTACTGACCCAAGACCACAAGTCACGTCTTTGCTATTCATTCATACAGCACTACATTCTGTGTGCCTCAAGCACTTTATTTACCTCACATCCATGGCCAGTTTAGAATCACCAGTTAACCTAATATGCATGTCTTTGGTCTAAGGCAGCGCTCCCCAATCCCCGGGCAACAGATACCAGTACTGGTCCATGAGAGTTGAGGCTCGGGTGTGAAATTTATCGTTTTCAGTGTTTTTATCGGTTTTTAGTGTTATTTTTGTTTTTATGGTTACCTCGGTTTCCCTGGGATTTTTCCCATGTGTTATGAATAAATCTTTTTTTTTGGTACTGGTAGTGGTTTTATTTTGTTGTATTTATCCGCGGCACCTTAAAGGCCGGTCCGTTCAAATATTGTCGAACATAACCGGTCCGTGACGCAAAAAAGGTTGGGGACCGCTGGTCTATGGGAGGAAGCCAGAGTACACTGAGGAAATCTACAAAGCCAGAGAGGCAACAAACCACACACTGCTGCCATAACATTTTGATTTTTGAATGATTTATATAGACATGTTACTCAAGAGAAGCAGAGTTAGGTGGGTTGGATTGGGAATTTGGATCATTACTGTGATTAATACTGTTTTAAACTCATGGCTTCTGCACACACTTTGGTAATATTTCTGTTTAATAGTGATGTTCATATTTATTTGGTATAGAAGAATTACATGGCATCTGTTGGGGCAGGATTCTCAGGGCTTTGTCTACTCAAGTTCATTCTTTAAAAATGCTCCAGAAGTGACCTAAGATTTGATATGCAGGGGGAAGGTGCTATAGCTCTGCTCATTTGTTGTGGTGTGTGTACACACTATTCTGATAGTGGTGTCTAAATGACTATGTTTTCTCTTCTAATCATTGTGTATTTTTTTCTATAATTGTCATTGTATTAATGCATATTGTTTGATTTATTTGTAAGACACTCAAAAGCAAAAGCGCTCTCTTGTTGAAATCTTCCTTAGAAATGTATCTTTCCCCAGGCAAGCATTTTGGGAGTTTTTTACTTGTTAATATGATAGATCAATGCTGTTTGCCGACACTGTATCATGTTGCAAATTTACTTCACAATGCTGAAAGTGAATAGACTTATTTCCCTAATAATCTTCTTTTAAAGACCCATCTGGTCTGATACTATGTGGATGACTCAGATCAATATGATTGAGATTTTAAAATATGCCTGTATCTTTAGCATCTGTCCTTTGCTGAAAAATTATAATGACTAAAACCGCTCAAATTCATGATTCATGTTGCTATTTGGAAAAAACCTTATGGGCTATGAGTGGAAATATTAGTGCCATTGCTGATTTTCTGCTGAGCACTGGTCTTATAAATTGCCAGGCAGTTCTCCTGCAGAGAAGAAGGAAACCTTGACCCAGAAATAATGACAAAATATTCATTTAGTTCCTCATGTGCTACACTCCTAAATCCACAATGGGATATTTTTCAGTTGCAAGTAAGAGTGCTGTGATAAAAAAAAAAATCTGTCTCACTAAAAGTGTGTAAAAACTATTAGAAACAGCTTTTTTAAAAAACAAAGTAAAAGTGTTTGGAGTGAATAAAATCCACATGTTATAACTATTATTTTTTATATTAGAAGGTTATATCATGTTTATTGTTATACATTTAACTGAAGACATGGTTACTTTTTTTGCATTCTTACAGTAGCATTAAGCTACACACAGTTAAAAACAAACAAACAAAAACGTAATCTTTCCACATAGTTATTGTTTTCTCACCACACAGAGCCTCTTGTCCACTCAGTCTGTGATATAATTGCTTTAGGATAAAGATAAAGATGCACTGTATGTGGCAAACACAGTATGACTCACATCCCCACAAAGATGCCCAAATGGAGGGCAGTGGGGGACAATCAGGAAGTTCATTTGAAGTAGATAAACATTTCTCTAATTAGCACTGTAGTGCTGAATTAGTTTAGATACATAGTGTCAAATGCATAATATTAATCACACACACAAAAGAGAGAGAGAGACCGAAAATGCGAAAGTACTAACCAAACCTTTATCAAAGCTATTCTAATATGTTTCCCCCTTAAAATGTCTTAATTTACATTATCTCCATTATGGGACTGTATAAAGATATTTAGGTCCCCACAACATGTTTAATACCTAGACCACACACAAGCACACAAAGGACACATCTTGTAACCTCTTAAGTCACCGTTCATTTGCCAAATAGGTGAAATTATCATATAAAGCTGTAGCATGATCCTAGCCCTAATAATGAACAGGTCATTGGGGATGTTGTGGATGTAAAGATGTTCAATTATCTTAATTCATTTAGCATTTGCTTTTGTTTGTTTTTTCTGTAAAGTACTGCATTATACTCCAGTAGTCACAGCGGCAATGCAAGCAGCACCATGGGAAGAACTATCAGTGTGTGCAGAACTGCTTTACATGAGTTCTAATTCAACATTAAGATCACCTTACAAGTCAATCCAAATTCATGGACAAGCTTACATTTACGATTCCCAATGCCTAAGTCATTTAATTAAATAGCACTGGGTTTCTGAGTAACTCACTCAGTTTTAGTAAATTTTATATACTTCACTTATATGCTTCAATTTTATGTACTTTTACTTAGGAAAAACCAAATTATTTGCAATCTCCAGTAAAAAAACTTTTTTATCGTATTATTCCAAAATGACAAGCTGATACCTTTGCGATTGCTGGTGCATGTGAACCCCCCCCCCCCCCCCCCCCCCCCCCCCCCCCCCCCCCATACACACACACTCATCAATAAACCTAATTTTGGTCAAATACTCCCCCCAAAAGCACAAAACTTGCTCCCAGCTATTTGCAGTCATGAACAGATACTGTATTTTGGTAATGTCATTTAATGCTGCAGAGAGGAAATTGAGATGGGAGCAGCATAAAGTGACAGTGTGAGAAAGAGGACTCAGCAGTTTCCCCCTCATTAGAAGTCTTGTAGAGATGCTACAATGTTTAGGATTCTTCCTCAAACTGGGGTTTTCCTCTCACCTTGACCAAGTTCATCTTATAACTACACAGAGACACGTCTGTGAACACTTCCAAGTTTTAGTGTGGTATACTTAACATTCTGCCTTTTTTGTCTCTTTGTCTCCTGTAGTCCAAGTGCAGCTCTGAATTCAATGGATTCATTGGTTGATTGCTGTGTTGAGCTGTTTTTAATGCTTATTTTATAATGTCACAAAAAAGTGTAACATAATTGTTGGATTCTAATTAAAATAGTGAGTGCAGTACCTTTTAAGTTGCATCTGAGCAACTTAAGCGGAACACTTTTTAAAATTTTGCATTTGAATTTCTAACTAAAATTTAACTCACCCTCAAGTTTGAGGTTTTAAGAGGTAAGAAACACAAGGTTGCAAAAGCCTCCACGTTCCCCTGAAATGAACGTTAGTGTAGCAAAGGACTGACTGTGACGCCTTCGTGACAAATAAATTCATCATCGGCTTTGGTCATAAACCTTATCAAAGTCCGAAAGGAAAAAAAAAATTCGATGTGAGGTTTTACAACTGGACAAACCACTGCACCAGAATAAAAAAAATGCTAAGAAAAGGTTAGAAAAATACTATCATAAACACCCATGAATGAGGAGCCTGTGCAAGCTATTACTGTTTGTCTGATTTACTTCAAAATTGGCTGCTGTATTGATGGAGACATCACCTGTAATTCACAGCTGGACTGGATCTCCTATTTTGTTCAAAACACATTCACTAAAACCAGTGCCACACACACACATACAGTGTGACTGCTACTGGTTAGGTTCTTTAGTAATAGAGTGTTGTAGTTGTGGCCTTTCAGGACCCTTTTAAAAGAAGATAAGATAACCTTTATTAGTCCCACACGTGGGAAATTTGTTTTGTCACAGCAGAAAGTGGACAGTGCAAAGTTATATAGCAAAAATTAGAGAACACTGGAATACAATAAGAATAAGATACGATACACAACTGTACAGAATAGAACAGAATAAAATAAAATACTATATACAATAGAATAAAATAAAATACTATATACAATCAGATAAAAATAGAATACAAATGCTATATACAACTGAGTGAAAGTTAAACTTTGTCAGAAAAAGAGTATGGCACTTTGTCTTATTGCACATGTGTGGGTTTGTGTGTGTTTGATCAGCTGCAAAAGTCTTTGTTGTGGAGTCTGACAGCAGTGGGGAGGAAAGACCTGCGAAATCTCTTAGTCCCACATAGCGGGTGCTGCAGCCACTGAAGGAGCTGCTCAGTGCTGTCCGAGTCTCCTGCATGGGGTGGGAGATGTTGTCCAATAGGGATGACAGCTTAGCCGCCATTCTCCTGTCACTCACCACCTCCACTGGGTCCAGAGGGCATCCTAGAACAGAGCTGGCCCTGCAGATCAGCCTGTTCAGTCTCTTCCTGTCCCCGACAGAGATGTTGCCACCCCAGCAGACCAGTTAAACGGCTCCTTCGTGGGATTTACGCTGTTTGTGAACACGTGAAGACTAATGAAGAATTTCTGGTGAATTATAAAATGCCCTGAACTTGATGCTTGAAATATTACAGTGTCCTTCTTCTTCTTCCACCGATCAATTCCAGGGTCACGCAGGGATTGGAGGGTATCCCAAGTTTGTGGAGTGCGGGAGGAAGTCGGAGAGAACCCCCTGGAAGCCCAGAAAGAACGAACAAACCCCAAACAGAGCCCCCTGCTGGCTGGTGATTCAAACACAAGAGACAGAGCTCACAGTCACACCACCCCCACAAAATATTCTAGCATTTTTATCTAGTGTTTTAGCACTAGCATGCAAGGGTGGTGGTTCTGTGACATAGACAGAGCAACACGATGTGGTCTTTTTCGTGCTGTAAGAGACATCCTGCACTATTTTAAGTGAATCTCCATTTTGAAATTGTCACTGCAGTACTCAGACCGGAGGAATTACCTCAATCCATTATTTAAAACAACTACTGAAACCTGATCAGAAATCAGTTCAAGTTGTGCAACAAATTTAAAGGAATGAATCAAAAACATTTAAAGCAGCAGATCAACAGTAAAATGCACACTGTAGTGTTGCACACTGATGTGGCAGTGATACCTGAAGTAAACGGTGTGCATAATTACACGCTACCTTCAAAACACTCTGATCACGGCACAGGTCCTCGTTACAGGTGCACTCTGAAACTCGAGTCAGAGAGTTACTTAGATGCTGCTCTGGCCCACTCTCTTTCTGTAAGCATCCCAGCCCGACTTCCTGTACAACTCTGCAGCTTCCACCCTATCAGAGGCTGCCAAAATGCCTCGTCCCACGATGATGACATCAGAGGCTTTGCTGTAGACAACTTCCTCTGGAGTGGTGTACTGCTGGCCCAGCAAATCTCCTGTAAGGGGGGAGGGAGACCGAGAGAAGGGAAAATAGGTTTAGAGGAGACCGATACAGACTTTGGGAGATCAGCAATAGCAGGGGCAGCACCAGTTTCATGTACTATAGCACCACCCTGTGTTAGAAATGAGTCATGGCACCATAAAGCAGAGTGCAAGGCTGCATGAGGTGCAGTTTGGCCTGAACTTTATAAAAACCTCGAACGAGTTAACACAACTCTCTGAATCTCCTGTTGGGACATGTGTGATCCTCGGGTTACAACAACAAGGGATGTAACACTGAGTGTATCCATGTATCTTCAGTAGGGTGGATTTCATATAGACACTGCATTCACAACTCACTTCGTAGTTCTTTTAGTATGATGAATATAAGTGAAGAAAATGATGATAAACAAAGAAACGTCAGCTCAAAGTTCAGTGAAAGCTGTCAGACTTACCTCCAGCCTGCATCTGCACCCCGGGGGTCATGTGGATGAACTCTGGCCTCTCTGTGAGCTTAGTGCCACAGATAAACCCAATCACAAAGTCCGAGTGCTCCTCTGCCATTTGTACCTATGAAAACACAAAACAGCTGTAAACTGAAAAGAACACAAAGCACATGGAAACAAATTTAGAAGAAGAGCACACAGAAATGAGCTCACCACAGCCTTCGTGTATTCACCAGCAGCCAGAGATCCCTGGGAGCTCATCTGAGCTATGAGCAACAGCCTCGGGCCAGAGGCTTCCCTACAGCGCTCAGACCTTTCACCACTCCCGGCCCCGGCACTGCCGTGGGCATTCACTATGTGGGACCACGATGAAATCTGGTACAAACCACCTGGAGAAAAGACAAGACCACAGCGTTCGACTACTTTGGAGACATTTTTAAGTTACTTTGAATTTACGCGACCAAAAGAACGTGAAACCGTCTCACCCTCATACTGATGCTTGACTGTGTTCCCGATGTCAGCGAACTTGCGATCTTCAAAGATAAGAAAGTTGTGCTTTTCTGCCAAGGCCTGCATTTTCTGAATAAAGGCTAATGTGTAGTCCTGTTAACACATATGGAAAAAAAACTAAACATCAGTTTGTTTGTTGCATGTACAGATTTGAGGTTTTAGTTGATCCTGCTGTACCTGGAGGATGTCTACATGGGTCTTCAGCATGCAGATCTTTGGACCGAGCGACTCGGCCAGCTGGAGCAGCTCCTCGCTGCTGGTTACATCAGCAGACACACAAAGATTGGACTGTTTGTCCTCCATAATCTTCAGCAGCTTTGATGCTAGAGGATGAACGTCTGCAGACAACAGAAAGAACAGAAAATGAGAAAAGAAAAGAGCAAGAGCAGTCCACAGCATGTGTGTGGAGCTCAATGAAAACACCACCAGTCTCTGCTTTGACATGAAATAACTAAATAATTTAAGTTCTACATACGTGGTAACTTGGCTCTTTCTGAATAACTCAGCTCCAGCTTCTGTTCCACACACAGCTTCTTGCTGGCTGGAGAGTCTGTGCCATTCTTGGGCCTGAGAGTGAGTCAAGGTGACAGTTTCACCGATTTTTTGTTTCTAGATTGTAGCGTAATGCAAGCAAACACACCAGCTACACTGGGGGAAAATTCTGGAGAGTTGTACCTGAAAGTGTTGTTGTCCCGGATGAACTCGAGGACACTCTGGCGGTTTGGGCGTCGATGGGTTCGGCTGCCTGCAGCACACGGAGCAGCTGAGATATGGAGATGACGGGATGGAGCTTGATTCCCTTTGATGCCAACATCTCCACGCCACCTTGCTCTCTGTCCATTAGGACAATTGCATCCGTCACCTTGAATAAAAACATGTCAGAGGTCATTCTTGTGTACTGCTGCTCTTGATGACATCAGTACAGCGTAACTATGATATTATTATCTTTACTGTAACGTTAGACTCTGGACCTTCAGTCCCTCTTTGTAGAGCACTTCAGCAGTCTCCAGGATGCTGGTGCCGCTGGTCACCGTGTCCTCAATGATCAGGCATGTGTCCCCCTGACGGAACGACCCCTCCACCAGCCGTTTGGTTCCTGAAGCAGAGTTACAGAAGGCAAATACTGAAGGACAAACTTACAGTAATTCTCAAACTATGAACTATTAACCAACAATATAGCATGCTAGATGAAGCACGCACTTTCCTGCTTTGCATTTTGTTTTTAAGGTTTGGTTTACGCAGGTTCTGCACCATTGAACTGGGATTTCAAACAGTTTAATGTCTGCCTACACTGGACACCTGTGTATTCATGCACACCTCAGTGGGGGTACTGCCCGAGGCTTCAGCTTTTTCAAACATCTGGACAGCAAGTTTAATCAGAGCCTGTAGTGGCAGCATTTTTTATTCTTTTGAAAACCTGATCAGCTGAGAGCGGCTCACCATAGTCCTTGGCCTCCTTCCGCCTGATGAGCATGGGCAGTTCATGTTGTGAGCAGATAATTGTGGCCAAAGGCAAGGCTGTGTAAGGAACCCCACACACAGAGTCGAACTGCAGACCCTCTTCCTGCACTCGCTGGTAGATGAGATTTGCCACCTGGAAGTAAAAAACAGTAGTTTGGGTCTGTTGTCAGAAAAAAAGATCAGAGTTTAGAGTGATGTGTTGCAGATGATGAACTTCTAATAAAATGTTCATTAAAAAGCTGATACAGCTGTTTAAAGCTGAATGGTTTGAAACGCTCATCCTTATCTTGTCCTGAGTGACCTGAAGAGCTTCAGAAAGCTGCAGATTCCTGTAACGATTATTGAGGCTGGAGTGAGAGATTAGCTGGTGAGAGGTCCAGTTTTATCTGTTTTAACTGCTATTTTCCGTGAAAGGAGTTGATCCCTGAAACTCAGTCATTGTGTCTGCTACATTACTGTGAAATAAACCACGTGAGTATGAATATTACACAGGAACTGACGAGTGCCTACACAGATACTGCATCCAGCAGACGTTTCATGTGTCCGGTATCGCTTTAAGCTGTTCTGTTCTGCAGTCACGAAGATAGCACGTGTTACCTGGTTCATGAGCGCGGGGTGGGACACGAGCACCCTCAGGTCGATATAAATGGGTGTCATCAGGCCGCTCTTCAGCTTGTATTCCCCGAACTTCACTCCGTTCACGTCGTGGAGCTTCAGGATTAAACTATCAATTGAAGCGCCGTCCATTCTCTCCGTATCTACGAGCTTCCGCTGGACTTTCACTCGTCCTCAAAACTTGCTCGTCCAGTTCGCGGTACCGCAGTTACGGTAACACAAACACTTCCGCTAAACCTTTAAGAATAAAAGCGTCAATGTCCGTTTTAAGAGCGTTTAATGTTTACAGATCAAATGTCGCGTAGCTCAGTGAAGAAACGTGAAAAAGCCCGGTAGAAAGAATCGTTGTTTGTGAAAGTTCAAAAATGAAGACTCGAATAAATAACGTTGCGACAGGCTGCGGTCCAGCCTCTTAGCTGTGATAGGCTCCAGCACATCCAGAAGATGTATGGATGAGAAAAGTACGCCCTAACCGGAACTAAATACCCGCGTCAGCGGTATAGCCCTTCAAAATAAAAGCACCGACCTCAGTTGTATATGTTTACAAAATGTGTGCACGTTTTCAAAATGTACAATTTATATTTGCATTTCAAGTTATCGAAATAATTTACTCAACACATCTGTGGGTTTTACAGTAAAAAGAAAAAAGACTAGGATTTTATGTTTTTTGTGTGATTTCTGATCAGTTGCATTAATACAGTATGTCAATGAAAAAACAACTAAATTCAGACACATGAGGTTGAGCTATAAAGAATGATACCAAGCATGGCAGGGAAACAATAAAATAAAACAATTTAAAGGTGAAATACAAATGTAAAATCAAAAATGGCCAGTTATGTTTTGGACCTCAGAGGGTTGACTCAGCAAATCATGAAAGATTAGGTTTAACTGGTTTTTGTTCATGACAGTGCAGATTTCTGACATGGTGTATAAATTTACGCATGTAACAATTTGATTTTTTTCCTAACAAAAAGTATGAAACGCAAGTGAGAGGTTATGAATCTCTCCCTCTCTTTTGTTGTGTGTGTGTGTGTGTGCGTGTGTGTGTGTGTGTGTGTGTGTGTGTGTGTGTGTGTGTGTGTGTGTGTGTGTGTGTGAGACAGAGAGAAAGAGAGAAATGGTGTTTAACAAATCAGATCACATCCAATACCACTTTGTAGCAATGGAGACCACAGAGGAAAGAAGTATCAAGAATGGTGAACGGTGGAAAGCTCCATACTGTTCTCATGAAAATGTCTCAAAGAGAAAACTGACAGAGGTCATAAAACTGGTTTCACAAGGCGCAATGTTGGCCGGAGACAACAAACTGCTGGCAAATTTACCTTAATGTGATATTAGCCACAATGTTTTTAATTAGATGACAGTTTAAAGCCAAGGATGGAACTTTCTTGAAATCTGAACCAAAGGCCACCGGTGTGCTTGTCCCCTCTCTGCTCTCACTCATAAGCCCCTTTCAACAAACGTATGAAACCTGTGCAGCACTAGGAAGGTAGCCTCAGAGTATGTCATTTCCTCGTTTTACTTTCAATCATGGTCATCGAGTCTCTGACAATAAGAAAATGTGTTTACATCATTTTTATAGATCCCATAAATAATTGTGGCTATATTACAGAACAGCACACAGAACAACATACTAATTTGTAAAGAAAACAATTTTCACTAGCTACCTGCTCTTTAGTGAATTAAATCTGAGTAGCTGGAGCTGCCATGTTACCAAATACAGAAAGAAATTCAACGCTAGGCCACAGATAAAATAAAGGCTTCTTGGTAACTTCAAAATCAACGAGTGCCCAGTGGAGAGAGTGGACAGCTTCAAATACCTCGGAGTTCACATCACGCAGGACCTGTCATGGTCCTGTCACATCAACACCGTGGTGAAAAAGGCCTGTCAGCGTCTCTACCACCTCAGACGCTTGAGAGACTTCCGACTGCCCCCCAAGGTGCTCAGGAACTTTTACTCCTGCACCATAGAGAGCATCCTGACGGGAAACATCTTAACCTGGTTCGGGAACAGCACCATGCAGGACAGACGAGCTCTACAGAGGGTTGTGCGTTCAGCTGAGCGCACCATCCGCTCAGAGCTCCCTGACCTGCACTCAATCTACAGCAGGCGGTGCTGGACCAAGGCCAGGAAGATCGTGAAGGACCTCAGCCATCCCAACAACAGACTGTTCTCTCTGTTGAGGTCAGGAAAGCGATTCCGCTCCCTGAAGACCAACACAGAGAGACTGAGGAGGAGCTTCTTCCCGCAGGCGATACGGTCTCTCAATCACACCACCACACAGTACTGACCCACACATATAGTTCTTACACACACTGGACACTCTGGACATTGTTTTCACTTCATCACTTTAAGCATATTTGCACTGCACAAGACACTATATAATGTGGATTGCACAACACTGGACATTATATTCCTCATCTCCAGTTAATATTTGTACAGCTACTGTTATTGTGTGTATATATATTTATATTTCTCTTACATTCTTATATATGTCTATACTTTGTATTTTGTTGTACAGTTATCTTATTTTCAACTTTAATTTATATATTTTATCTTATTCTTTCCAGTTAAATTTACCCTTCGTTCCCAGTTAAATTTACCCTTCATTCTAATTTGTGTTGTACAGTTATCTCATTTTTAACTTAATTTTTCTATATTTTATTTTATTCCTTCCTGGTTAAATTTACCCTTTTTTTATTTTCATATTTATTTATTTCCTATCTTATTCATAGCCTTTTCTTTTTTCTTTAGGTCACGAGCAGTTGTCCAAGCATTTCACTACATATCATACTGTGTATGACTGTGTATGTGACAAATAAAAATTTGAATTTGAATTTGAAATAAAATCACAAAGACTTTGAGCATCTCATCAGCCACAGTATAAAAAAAATATGTCTCTGACCTTTTGGCATTCAGGTGACCCTTACATGCTGTTCAAGTTAAGTTTTACTTTCTCAGTTATGAAATTTGAGAGCAATAAAAATGCTCTAAATGTCATTCTTTTAGCCTGAAATTTGGTGACTTTTCCAAAGTGACCAAAAATACACAAAAATAAAAGAGGGGTTGAGGAGGTTATTGAAGACACCTCAGCTGCCATTACAGCGACTGTGGTTAATGGGCAGTTTCCCAGTCTAGTTTGCAATAAGCTAAGTGTGATTAAATGTTGAATTATTATTGCTATGCCAAAATTGTAATGATGATCATTTTTGTAATGATACAGATTTGATGTTTAAAGTTTTTTTTGGCAATAATGGTTATATAATAAATCTTAACACTTTCACAATTTTCTTCTCATTTTAGTTTTCAATAAAATATATTGAAATCACTGTGGATGTTATTTTTGTATGTATTATGTAAAACAGGACATAACACTGTGTGATAACAGATATTTTCCCAGAGTGAGCCAGCTGCAAAACATTTGGCACGTCACATAACAACAACAATTCAACATAGAAGAGCCTGGACTGCTCTGTGTCAGACAAGAATAGGTACAGCAACTAGTTTCTTTTCACAACAGTAAATATCTGGGAACTGAGGCAGACTCTGTCTGTGCTCGTTTAAAACACTGAGGTAGATTTTAGTTTAAGAGCAGCTAGAGGGATGCTAGTCTTTCATTAAAAGGTCATTCCATGACATAGGTTGATAGATTTTGGTAGAAATATCAACATTAACACTAGCACTGATGTGTTTCATCCCAGTGTAGAAAGTACTAAATTTAGCATCAACCTTTAAGTGTAAGTGTAAACTTTCAGTCTTTTGCAGTGATGAGCTTTTTAGAAAATCTTTTTTAGTTATTAACAAAAACATCATTGACACACTGCACGTTTGGTTGTGGATAGTTTGCTCTTTGAATTTCTCTTTAAGGTGTATAGGATGACCCTATCTGAGCTGGAAATCCATGTGCTGAATTCTAAACTCTGCATTGTCAGTCTGCAAATGAAACCAGTGTAACACGACTGCATACTAAATCTCACCACGGAAGTTTGTATAGCTTATCTAATGTAATGCAATTTCCCATTTGGCCCTCTGTGCTGGGTCTTTGCGGCCTCTCGTTGATGAGGATTCACATGACAAATGCAACTTGCAAACTTTCCTTTGTTTTGGAAATGAGTGGTGTTAGTTTCACCCTGGCAGACATGTTTCATTCACACCTTAACATAAAGTGGTGAGGGGTGTTGGCAATGAATGTGAGCCAGAGATCAGTGGATGGGGAGGCACCAAGAAAAGCTTGTGTTATGCAAAATGGGAATTTAAAAGAGAATGAGTTTTTGTTTCTGCAGCTACTGTGGAAATTGTTAAAGTCTTCAGCATGCGTTCTTGAAGTTGCTATTCATGGTACTGTGAGGTTACAGGCGAGATACTTAATAATAGAGTCATTTTAGAGTCACTGATTTGCAAAGCAAAAGCTAAACTCAGTCCAGATGTAAGTTACAATTGAAGACCAATAGATCCCAAATGAAAACCCACAGGCTCGGGTTGTCCCAATAAATAAACACATTTAAGTCACAGGATTAACAAATTCTGGTGTAAGTCTTTCTGACTGAAGAAAATAATACAAAGAGAAACTTGCATTATGCAGCCTTTTATTTAGATACCAACTAACCCATGTTCAGATGTTTTTATATGCGTCTGTTCTACTGTATTCTAATGTAATGGTTACACTTTTATATTTCTTGATAAGAATTGATTTATGCTGTGGTACACCGTTATAACATGCAATGTAGAGCAGCAATATAACTAATTGATGTTTTCATGATGTTGTCCTGTAAAGGACAGGAGAAGATTTATTGTCTGTGTTTTTGCCACAAGAAGCTGAGTCTCTGTGGGAATGCATATATGCATCTTTTCAGGGAGGTCCACCTTTAGGGCTTTGGCTGACCGCTTCCCTGTGCATTACCATGGCAACACTCTCTCTTCCTACTAGGGATGCTCTGTTGAGTAGCCTGTGTTCGTGGAAGTTTTAGTAATGTGTGCATCATGTTATTGAATTGTAAGATTTAAGCAGAAAACCGCTCACTGTTACTCAGCAACTCATACCCTGTCCCACTGTTTCCTGACTGTGGGATTTGTCCCCAGCTTCCTGTGTATGCAACACAAACAGCAGGAGACAACAGAATGCAGGCGCATGTGTGAACACGGCATTAGCAACCTCTGACTAGATTCCCCACTGAGGTAGATGCAAGAGAGTCAACAGTAGAATGGCCCCTTCTTTTTTGCTTCTTTGTTTTGGGGATAGGCCTTATTGTCTCAGTTTTCTCTCTCACTGTGTCTCCTTCACCTCAGGCCATAACAGCGAGGTGTTGAAAATACATGTAGTCAACAGAGGCATGTGACTCTTGAGACAACATTACAGATAGAAAAGCTCCTGTGACAGAAGAACTTCTGTCTAGAATCACGAGATATCACAAGATACAGACACAGACAAAGCTGTGTGTCCATCAGTAAGAAGTTAATTAATTTCTTAGAAAAAATAATGAATCTTCACCTTTACCTTTTCAGCTTTCAGACTAAAATATAACTATTTATGTAATGGTAACGTGCCTCTGGTCTTCTGCCCCCTACAAATGTATATCCCCACAGCATAAGTAATACAATTACACACATATTGTATTTCCATCACTTCATGGAAAACACTAAATTACTTTATTTTATTGTGAGTTAAACATAACCTAAAGTTTCTAACCAAGGTTAGAAATAGGTGCATACATTTAAAAAGGATAGAGTAGAGTCAGTTGTCTGGTCTTTAAAATTTGGTTTATGACTGACTCTGAATTAGGTTAGATTTAGATTGACATGCACCACCCATCCAGACCAATTCAGACACTCCATCAGCTGGTCAGAAATGGCTTGAGGAATACAACGAAAAAAATCAAGACCTCTCACCCTCGCATATGCCAATCAAACTAAGCATCCACAAGATTCACCTGAACAAGCCTGATTCCCTGTAGCTCCATTCTGTAACCCAAAGCACTGACAGGATCTGCTGCCAGTGTCCTGGTTTCAGACGCCACAGGACATCCCATATGTCCAGTGTCCATGCGCAGAAGGGGCAGAGTTGTTTTGGCTTCACAATTATTTGCATAATATTATGTGCAAACTCAGAAATTATTCTCACAGGCTACTATGATAAAAACCACATGGTCTATTCTTCTGTATTCAAGATTCTTTATTTGTCATGTGCATAGTTATACAAGTACAACGTGTAGTGAAATGTGACCTGATACGCTACTCGACTGTGAAAAAAGAGAAAGAACATTGTATAAAGTGAGTGAATATATACAAAGAGGACATTATGCGCAGTAAGTGAGGGAGTTATATACATTATATAAATAAAATAAAATAAAATAAAACAATCTGGAAATCTGAGAATGAACATTGTGTGAGTGGGGTGTTAAAGTGTCTTGTGCCATAGTGAAGGCAGAAGGATCAGGCATGATATGAGAATGTGCTCATATCATGTCTTCTAAAAGCTTTCTAAAAGTCTTGTGCAGTGTAACAGAGAATTAGACACACTTAGCATTATATATATTTTCATCTTGACTAACAGCTCCAGTTTTATGGGAGAAAGCTGTAACCCCAAGTCATCATTAAATGGGTGGGATGAAATTAAAAGGTAAAAATACAACAGCTAGTCCTACTTTTGCATCTTAAGTAAGTAAAAAGTAAGTAAAATTTATTTATATAGCACATTTCACAGATAAAAATCACAAAGTGCTTTACAATAAGATCAGACATACAAGTTAAAATTAATTAAAAGCCCGTTTGTATAAAAATGTCTTCAGCTGCTTTTTAAAGGAGTCAGTAGAGTCTAGACAGCGTAAAGACAACGGCAGAGAGTTCCACAGCCTAGGTGCCAGTGCCTGAAAAGCCCGATCCCCACGTGTTTTAAACCTGGTACGTGGGACCACCAGTAGCCTCTGACCTGAAGACCTAAGTGCTCGGGATGAAGCATGAGGTTTCAACAGGTCAGAGATATACTGGGGAGCTTCACCATGTAGAGCTCTAAAAGTTACAACTAAAATTTTAAAATGAACCCTAAAATTTACAGGCAACCAATGAAGAGAAGCCAAAACTGGAGTAATGTGTGACCTCTTATTTGTACCAGTTAAAAGTCTAGATTAGCAAAATATTCAGTTCTGGCATTTTTTATCATGTTGTTAAGTGAGAAAATTGATTCCTTCAGATGGACCCTATGGACCTCAAGCTTGGAAGCCTTCCATAAACGTTCCAATTTGCGACAATATCTCCTAAAATTTCGAATATTTTCATTTATCCAAGGACAGAAATTTGAAGAATGGACAACATTTAGTTTCAGAGGTGCCACCATATCTAAAATAGATTTACATTGATTGTTAAAAGACAAAATAAGTGAATCCATATCATTTTGAGCCATGCGAGGGACAAACATGGCAGAGAACCTTCTAGCAGCATCCTGGTTTATAATCCGCCTTTGGATCATCAATTTAGGAGGTGAAGGATCCACGTAAAATGACAAATTAAAGAATATACAACTATGGTCACTCACATGGACATCTTCCACACATACATCATGTATATTTAAACCCAGGGAGAAAACAAGATCAAGAGTGTGGCCCTTTGTATGTGTGGGGCCAGAAACATGCTGCTTAAAGTTAAAAGACTCAGTGATAGTGATGAGCTCAGCAGCAGTGTTACAGGAAGCGTCATCAACATGAAGGTTGAAGTCTCCCAATATTACAACCTTCTCCAGTTTAATGATCGATGTCAGAAGGTCGTTAAATTCAGTTAGAAAGACCCCAGCAGGTCCAGGAGGTCGATAGATTAAAATACAGTAAAAGGTTTTCAGAGAACCGACCTTCATCATCTGTGACTCAAATGAAGAAAAGAAGTCCGAGGTCATCAGTTTGCATATGAGTCTGTCCTGGTAAACAGCAGCAAGTCCTCCACCACGTCCTAAAAGACGCGGAGTTCCAATGACAGAACAGCCAGATGGGCAGATTTCATTCAAGTGGACATAATCCTTATTTTGCTGCCACGTCTCAGTCAGACACATAAAATCTAGAGACTCTTTAATAAAAAGATCATTTAGAATAAATGATTTGTTCGTTATAGAGCGAACGTTTAGCAGGGCGAACCGAATTGATGACACTTTATCTGCGGAATCTACAGCTGACTGCAGCGGTACTTGAATTAAACACCTGTGCACACCTGTGGACCTGCCGGGCAGGGCGGCGACTCCAGAGTTGGGAAAAACCTTGATCGATGAGCAGACGTAGCTGTCACCAGCAAAACGGAAAATGGATGACGGACACAGAGTGAGCAAACTGCTTTCGAGCCATGGGGCTCGGGTCCCAGGCGCCGTCACATCCCCAGCAAACGACAGGAGAGGAACTGGTCGCAAGCACCGAGAGTCACCCCACAGCCAAGCAGCTAGCCTCCGGTACCTTCTCCGTTTCACCTGGACGCCGGCCCTCGTTCCCCTTTTTCGTCTCTTGAGGGTGGAAATGCCGCGGGTTGTGCATAGTAGCACGCACTCAGGTGAGGAACACACCAGAGGAGGAGGAAAAGTTTTTCTGTAGCTGTCCCAGCTGTCACAGTAGATCTCCATTGAGTCTTTGATGTTTAACAGTGTATCCCGATCATAATTTAAAGCAGCAGAAGCAAAGTCAGAATACAAAAGAGCAAAAAATATATTGCAAACGACAAGTGACGACAGTGAAAAACTACACTGTCGCCTCCAACGTGCTGTAGCAGCAGCGGCAAAGCCAAACACAGGCGCCATTGCTCAAAAGCTGCTGCTCTTTGTGGATGTACACAACTGAGTTCAACCAGAAGTCAGTAGATGACATCTTCAGTAGGAAATACTAGAAACACATCATAATTTCCCCACAACCCTTTAATGAATCTTCAGTACTTTTGAGATTCTAAATTAAAACAGAATAATACAATTTTAAAAAGCAATAAAAGTCTCAATCATGCATGAATTACTTTTCTACGGAAGCGTAGAGCTGCCACCCAGGCAAAAGAAAAATACAAGTTTATCACGTTATAACGTGAAAAGTTTATTGTTCTAACAAGATACTTTTCCTGTTTGTACAATATACTTTTCACGTTTGAACAACATAATATCACGTTATTACAATATAATTATCACGTTCGTACAATATAAATATTATATTGTACAAACAGGAAAAGTATCTTGTTAGAACAATAAACTTTTCACGTTATAACATGATAAACTTGTATTTTTCTTTTGCCTGGGTGGCAGCTCTACGCTTTCGTACTTTTCTGCACAGAGTAAACTGTGGAAATTCACATATGACCTTTGGACAATGTAGGACGGGTTTAGGGATACAGTGCAAATGTTTCTGGGTATTAAAGACAAAGGGCAGGAACAGCATTCAATATAGTTGCAAAATGTCTGATTGGTGAATTTTTTTCTTGTGTGTTTTGTCTAACTTAGCTTTACTTTTTTTTCTCAAAAAAACCAAAAACAAAACAATCAGTGAGCAAATTAATACTTTTTATTATTAGACTTGGCCATGGGGTCATTTTAAGTTCTTTCTCTACTGATGGCCTGCTTTATTGTAGAGCTGTTTGCAGCAAAAGCTGAGCAGCTGCTAGTTATCTTGTTAATCCCATAGATTACAGGGACAAAAAGTGTAGAGCAAATAGATTATTGTGGAAGATGGATGCTGACTGGTTTTTCTCTGTGAGGACAAATTTGAGAGTCCCAGAGGGTTACTAAAACCGATTTATAGCCAATGCAGTTTTCATAACAGTCAAAAATCCATCATTTCTCTGCAAAAGCTGCCTGCATTTAACCAAGAGCACAAACAAAGCCCACAATTTCATTGTGTAAAAGCGGTAACTTATAAAGGTAAGAAAACATATAGATATTTATTGTCAGTGGTCACAAAACAGTGAAAAACCATGGAAACTGTTAAACAGCGAGAAATGAAAATACCAAAAGACTAAAATATAAATAAACCGAACTAAAGATAAGCACTAAATAAGAATATAGAACAATAGATGAGAGCAACATGTTTAAATCCAACATCCAGCTCTACTTTTAGGGAGAGGTGGAGGGGTTACGCTTTTCCTGGGGAAGCAGGAAAAAGCAGTTTTTTAATTGTTGGTTTTGGACTTGATTTAAATCTCTTCCCTGAGGGCAAGAGGAAGAATAGATGATACCTGGGGTGAGTTAGCACATTAAAAACTGAACCGTGTGTGGGGGTGTAGTGGAGAGTGCCAAAATAACATGGTAATAGAAGGTTTTAAAAGGATGCAGGAAGCAGTCTGATCAAAAAGAGATATGTATGATCTTAACACTGCATAATGTATTGAAATGACATGCTGGCACCACAGAAGGCAACAAGTTTCTCCTCCATTGTTGTGGATATTTAGTTGCATGATGTGATGAAACCGGGGGCTTCCTAAAAGGGTGAGGTGCTGAGATTTTCAATACTTTGACAAAAGACTGAAAGGAAGGGAGGGTGAAGTGCTAAGTTATCAGGTAAAGATAACAGGCTTAGTTAGCATTCTGTTAGCATTCTGCACCTTTGCAGCTGAAACACGAATATCATCCTGTATCTTCACATGTATTAAGTGTCTGACAACTGAAAAAAATACTAAAAATACTGAAAAAAGCAACAATATGATCATGAGAGGTCCAAATTGGCAGAGGTGAAACACACCAGGCTGGCCTAACTTTAACCCATAAAGCCAATACAGGGTGCAAGTTTAATACAGGTTATCTGGGACTGTGCTTAATGCCTGAATTATGATTCAGCTGGAAATCTACATCATGACTTACGTTACGTACATGTAAATGGATACCCCTCTTAACTCTACGCCATAACTTCATATATAATCACTGTATTTCTTTAGCTATAACTTAGCTTGTTAAGTGATTTGATTACTGACACAAACCAAGATGAGTAGAGATGATGATTTTCCTTTGTTATTGTATTTTATGCAGTTTGATTTCTTCGTTGGGAGCCATGATGCAGTCTGATGATAGTACTGTTAAGTACCTACCTGCAGTCTTCCAAGTGCTCCACCTTAAATGTGAGACATGCATGGTCAACTTTCTTTAATCACTCACTGAGAAAAAGAAAAGAGAAACAAAGAATCACTCAAGTAAAATAATAAATGCTTTTAAAAAGTCAAAACCTTTACATTGCTCTGGCCTGTGGGAGGATCAGAGGCTGTGCCCTCTGTGTTTCCTTCTATCTTGAATGTTTTATTCATAGTCTTAAGTCACAGGAGATGGAATAAAAAATCACTCTAACTTGCTGGCCAATACTGTACAATGTATGAGTGCATAACAACTGTGTCCAGGGTTGATCTGTTGCAAACAACAAATATTTAAATCATATGAACAAAGTGCACAAAATAACAATCTCATATTTCTTTAATTGCACACAGATCCATATCCATCACCAGCCTGAGTATTGTACTTAGTCTTGATTTGTATAGAACAGCAATTCTCCAGTTTGAGAAATTCTTCATTATCAAAACAAAGGTGAGTGTTAATAATCTAAAGTCAGGAGTTAGGTGGATACCCAATATTATTCCATTTCATGGGCTGTTTCAGAGTCAGCATTTCAGAGCTGCAGTAAGGCAAGGTGTTGACTGAGTGAGCACAATAGCTCAGTCAATAGCTCGGTATCTTTTGAAGTAGATGTAATCAAAGCTTATCTCATCATGTGATTGTGTGACAGGATTTAGAGACATGCTCACATGAAGGGCCACGCTTGTTCTTACCACTCTGTTTATCTATCAGCCATTTTCAATAAAAACAAAAAAAGCTAATTTTACCTTCCAGGCTGGTGTGTTTATCAAAAAAGTAATCCCCATGTTAATGCCAGTCACATTATTTTTCACTGCTCAGCTTACATTTAACAGGTTTGACATCTGCATGGTAATTATTCACTACCAAGCAGAGAGAAGTTCCACACAGTCACAACCACAGCGAAACTGCTTTAAAAATACATGTAGAAGTGGAAGCTACAATGACTGCTCATCACTGCTTTTGTTACACATTTAAGATTAGGTAACGACACACTCAGCTTGAATATCACTGTAACGTTGTGTTAGAATGCTGTTTTTGTGAGTGCTGTGTGTTAACAGCTGTTTGGTGCCTGGATTCCTGTTTTTAATGTCGTCTTCATCTTTTTGTATAATTTAAAAAAAAAAAGACATGCCCGTATCTTCACTCCTCCAACGTTGTAAGATGGCTCCACCTTTTTCTTCCTCTACATGAGCTGAAATCTGGTGATTGTAGCACACTGCTAGGGAAACAAAGGCATGTTTGGTGATTTGTAATGAAAAACATTATTGCAATGTGATCACTGAGTTTATGCAAGGAAAACAGCAGATTACATTCAACAATGTCAGTAGCTGTTGTCTAGAGTGCTAACTGCAGTTATTATCTAGGCTTCCCTGTATTCATTTAGCCTTGTGGCCTCTTTGCTCTTCTTTTTCCTTTTGTTTCTTTCACCTGACGTAACCCTTTATCCCTGGTTCTGTTAGAGATCTCTTCCTTAAAAAAAACTCTGGGTGACTCTAGATTATGAGTTGGTCTTTGAGATAGTTATGTCCATTTGTGTGGGTTTTATCACAGCCCTGCTTTGATTGAGTTGTCATATTGTTACAATCCATCACTGCAACACACCACATACACAAGGACGGAGATGAATTAAAAAGGCCTTTTTCACAATAACAAACAAAGCCATTACTTGCTATTGTCATGAAATGATGTTGTTTACTTTGATAACACACCTCTTCTCTTAAAAGACAACAGCTCCACAGATAATGTGCAAACAGCTCAGTTGAGATGGGATGCTCTCTTACTGAGACATTAGGATAGAGGTGTCATGGCAATAGGCATGGAGGGAAAAGTCATTTTAAAGCAATTTCAATTAAATGTGAGATGTAGTAGGGGAGACCGGGGATAGTTGTAACATGGGTCAGTTGTAACACTTCCAATTTCTCCAATCAGGGCTAAGTTTCAAATGATGTGACTCATCCTGTGCATGCCCAATTCAGAACTGCTATCACATGTGAAAAATCAGCACATTTTGTCAAACACAGACAATTTAACACGAAAAAAAGTAATTTGTATGCCAAAAAGTAAGTTTTTTTTTACTTTATTTCAATTTCTAATAGCATTATCTGCTTTGCAGTTAAACTCATCAAACTTAAATTATGTTATTTGTATGTCTATGGGGATATATTCTGTGTAGGTCTTTAGTGCTAATGTTTTAGCCATTGGCTGTAATGTTAGCTAGTTCATGGCTATAGGAGTCTGGGTCAGTTGTAACAGCAACAGTCTGGGTCAGTTGTAACAATAATGCAGATGTTACAACTTACCACACTATTACTTTAACTTATATTAAACAAGTTGGGGCAACGACATCAGCAGAGAGGTTCACTGGTCGCTTTTGTATATGCGGTTAATGCCATTGGCAACACAATTCCTCCACTGTTTGTGTTCCCACACATACATTATGCAGACCACTGTGTCAGAGATGGACCAGTAGGAAGTACTGGTAGTGGAAATAAATCAGGATGGGTGCAAGAAACAGATTTCCTCATCTTTCTGAAGCACTTTGCAAACCACACCAAGGTAAGCCATGAAAAAAAGTAATGGAATTGCGATGCTGGTGAACAACTACATTTTTTCAGCTTCATTGTTATGTTCAAAATTGGTGCAAGAGTTGTAGGTTACCATGCCCACCGAGCCAATGAGGCCAAACTCAAGGAAGACCAACCAAAATTAATGAAATATTCAGTTGCAGAAAATTCCATAATTTGTCTTTTTTGGGGGGTTGACATATGTTCAAAAGCTAGATTTCTGCATTCTGTCACACACACACACAGCTACATAAATGGCTCTAAGTGCATTCATGTGTTGAATAAACAAAGATCACATGTTAATGTTTTGTTAGTACCCTTATTTCATTGTGTTACATTTCACCCCAGGATATGTTACAACTAACCCAGACTATGGGGTTAATTGTAACATTTCACTCTTTGTGTTTGAGGCCATATCATGCAATGGGTAATTGTGCTGCAGAGAAAATAGCTGCGCTATTTAATAGCCGAGACATGTAAATACTTTGCATTACATTTTGAATCCACTACCTTAAAAGAGCTCTAATTTACAGACAGAAATGTCAAAAATGTTACAACTATCCCCGGTCTCCCCTACAACTCCATTAACAGATGACTGTTATATTGAGGGTAACAATACTACCTCATGGGCCATGCATCAAAGGACACATTAGGACTGTGGCTCCACATTAATTTGCCCTGCTTAGCTTAAGTAGAACTGTTGGAAGAATGGATTGGAGTGTTCTGAAGCCTTGTTATGTGGTGAAGAGTAGCCAGTTTTCTGTTGTTGTTGTTTTTTATAAAGCTAGACTGCTGAAGGTCAAATAAAGGAACTTTTTATTAAGTTGCTTTGCCTCTCATAAAACACTAGGAAAGCAAGGATTGTCATGGCTACACATCAGTTTTGATTTAAAATTACATCAACTTCAGGTGGATGTGTTGGTTTCTAGTGACTGGTAAGAGAAAATGCTTTTTGCTTCCTTTTTGAAGGCAGAGTGAAGGCTATGTTAAACTTGAGACAGAAATAAATTGCAACAGTTTGACAACTGTGTGATGTCAGGTACTTAGTTTCATGGCAGTTGAAAACTGCCTTGCAAGGTTTAATTTTTGTAAAGCCAGAAATTTCAAAGGTCATTCATAGACTTAAATAATTTGACTGCAGTGGTCATGATAAATAATACAGTTCTTATATTATTTGAAAAATCAGTGGATTTCTTTTATTCATAAATTAAAACTTAAATGTGTTTCGCTGAACTTGTTAAAAGCTTTTCTTCTTTTTGTCTTTTCTCTCTGATGTACAGTTTTATAGGCCAGCTGACAGCTCCCAATACATCACTCTTCTCTTACTGTGGAAAAAGCTTGTAAACAACTGAGTCACAAAGCAGACATCATCAGTTCAGTTCCCTAAAGCCTTCACTCTTACATGGTGAGCCCTCGGTAGCAGTCTGTTGTTATTTTCCCACTAAGGAAAACAGGAAATGGTAGTCGTGAATAAGGCTAAACAGATTTTCAGTAGAAATAAAAATGTCCTTAATGTCTCAGTTCGAGTCACATAGAGTCTGAAATTTATTTGAGTGTAATTAATAATGTTATTGATCAGGTGACCTTTTCATTCTCACCATATAATATCAATCAGCATTGCTTTTTTAAGTATTGCCAACAGAATGTCCATAAAAGAAAACAAGAATGTCTATTTATGTCATCTCCCTAGCCAAAACTGGTTGCAGCATGAAGCAAAACCTGCGCAGTATATAGACAGAAGTTCACTTTGTGTCCACATACCACAGTTGTCCAACCAGACAGTCTTCTTGCAGAGCATGAGACAGGGATCCTTTAGTTGCAATCAAAACAGACACACATCTATTTTTGTCATATTTTACTGCATTTGATTGACAGCTTATTTGGTTATAATATGGTTCTGAACAGCCAATCACACAACATCCACTGAATGGATGCAATCACTGCCCATGCCCCTCCAGTAAATGTAAGGGACGTATTTATGTAATGTACTGAATGTATAGATTCAGTCTTATGTCAGTATTATGAACCTGGGCTACAGGATGGATCTACACAAACTTTAGACTTGTGGGGATTTTTTTATTCATGAATTTCCAACTTTTTTTCTTAGTCAAGTCTAATCCATCAGTTAATTAAATAAACTTACCCCTACTAAACAGTTTAAAACATGGATCCAAAGATTGTTCAAGGAGGATGTCCAACATGACAGGCACAGGTGTCTTTTTTCTATATTAGTTTGTTCTATCTACATAGACAGAATAGTTTTTCTTTTTTCTCTCTAGCATGATTTACTTCTTAGCTAGTCTTAAAGACAGTGAGCGTATATATTTGTCTTGCTTTTCCTTGTTCCATCTTAAAAAAATATGGATTTTTTTAAAAAATGGTAAGCTGCCAAGGCTTTTTTCTCAAATAAATATTATCAAGTATGTAAGGTAGCCCCTTCGGCGCCAGCTGCCACCTTAAGGCTGGAGCTGAACAAAACACCCTGATAACGACTGTGTTCCTGTCTGTTCCTTCCCATTCCATGCAAGGCCACCTGGGTTGGCTGGAAGACTGTTTACTTAGCCTGGCGGGGCGAAGGACACTGTCTCAGCTGAACTCTGGACACACACACACATACACTGATATGCACACACTGATCCCCCCTCCCTTTCCAAACGCCTTCAACGCTTGTGCCCTACCGGGGAAGATGGCAGTCGACTGGACCAGCGCAGACCTGCTGCAGGACCGGATGCGCTGTCTACACCAGCTCTTTCTTACCCTTTACCCGCCCCTGTTGCTTGTCGTGTGTTTCTATGATGTATTGATAGTCATGTGCTTTTTGTGCTGAGGTGTTTTTTCTGTTATCAAACTGTTCTCCCACTAGGAGCTCAGTCTATTGATATTATTAAGTGTGTAAGCTAGTTAGTGTGTTTTTTGCTTTGTAAGGCAGATTGGAGCCCAGCAGTTAAATGTAGAAATTTCTAAATTATATTATGTTATATTTCTAAAAATAATAATTTTATTTACTTCAGAACCTTTTTTCAAACCAGGGGAAACTAAATGATAGTCAGTCTCAGTGCCATTCAAGGGTTGTACTGAGCTGGAATAATGCATACAATAATGCCATGATATTCAATATCACATGGCTTAGCATGTGAAATTGACTGTAGATCTACCAGGCTACCAACCAGTTGATCTGACACCTGTTATAATGTGTTAAACTAGTCCAATGCCGTATCACGTCCTGCCTCCCACTCATATTCAAACCATGCTTACAGAGCTAACCAAGGCCATGTCTACACTAATACGTTTTCGTTTGAAAATGCATCTTTTTCTCTCCGTTTTGGCCTTCTGTCCACACTGAGACGTTTTCAGGCAAGGAAAATGCAGCGTTTTGAAAACGCTCTCCAAAGCGAATACATTTGAAAACGCCATTTTCGCATTGCAGTGTGGACAGCGAACAAAAACGATGACACATTTTAATCCTGTGATGCAGTCATGTGACCAATTAAACTAAGTTAGTGGAGGGCATTATATAGCAGTTGTTTTGTTTGCGCTCAATTTTGATAGCACTATTAAAGATTGATATCAGTTTGTACATGCTCCAGAAAGCTTTTCTTCAAATCTTTAATTCTCCATCGCTTTTGCAACTTTGTACTTCTGTGTTACTCGCAGCAACAACTGCCCCTCATTGTTAGTCCATTTAAAAAACTCTGTGCTTTTCCGTTTGGAAAGTAAATAAATGGCAGACAGAAATGAGGCAGGTCGAATAGTCTTGCGTTTCACACATGCGCAGTACTGAAACGTAAGCATTTTCGGCCGTTTCAATGTGGACGCACAACTCCGTGAAAACAACTGAAAACAATAGTGTGGATGCTGAGCGTTTTTAGACGAAACTCCGTTTTCAAATTTATCCAGGTTAGTGTGGACGTAGGACCCCATTGTTACAGTGCTCCATACTACCATCTCACACCTGGAACAAAAGGGGCGTTATGCTAGGCTGTTCTTTAGGCTACATCCACACTTGCCCGGATAGATTTGAAAACAACGTTTCTGAAAATGCTCCACGTCCACACTAGCATGGACGTAGCCTTAGCTTTGCTTTTAACACATTACCCCTGGACAGGCTAACAGTGAAACCACTGGATGTTAGACTTCCTTACCACCTACTGCTGGATCAGACTTTCTTGCTTGCTTGCAAAGAGTCCTCATCTGTCCCATTAGCCTTAATGCCGACTCTCCACAAGGTTTTGTGCTAATCCTGCTATTGTACATTCTGTACATGTATAATTGTGTCAGGACCTGCCCAGTCAATGTTGTCATTAAGTATGCCGATGACATCACTGTGGTGGTGCTCATCTGGAGTGGTGATGAGACACTATAGAGGAATGATGTACAGAGGCTGGTGAAGTGCTGTGCAGAAAACAGCTTCATGCTTAACTGCTCTAAGACCAAATATCAATGACTTTAGGAGGGGAAGGAAGTACAATCTGCACCCTATCTGCATCACCAGGGACTGCGTAGGGAGGGTGTCTAGCTCCAACTTTCTGGGTGTCCAGCTCTAACACCAGTGAGGTTGTGAAGAAGGTCCAGCAGTGTCTCTATTTTCTGAATATTCTCAAGAATATCAACCTGAAGAGAGAGCTTCTATTGCTGTTCCACTGACAGTGTGCTTACATATTGCATCTCTCTCATTGAGTTGCACTATAGTACACAAGAAGGCACTACAAAGGGTCATTAACATTGCCCCATGCACTTCCCTACTTGACGGAAGTCTCAGAAGACTTTGCGGGAATGCACACATCCAGGAAACCAGATGTTTAAACTGCACCCTCAGGCAGAAGATTCAGGGCACTGAGGTCATGGACATATAGCTTCAGGGATAGTTTTACAACAGGAAAATAGCTCTAATCAGTGCTATTACCTGAGATAAAGCAAACATCTGCTTGGCTTTCTATATTAATATAATGAACAGAGGCAAAACAAAATGTCTGAATTAAATAATTTTGCACTAAATGGTGCAAAATTATGACCTTTAAAGCACTTACATAAAATAAAAATTTACCTCTATTCTTCAACTAATAAAATTTTTTATGCATCCCTTATATCAAACATTTTATTAATATTTAAATTTTTCCATCACTAATGTAAAGATAAAATCTACTTGAATAATTAGTTGTGAAAAAATTTAATAAATAATTTTCAATAATCATTTTGTCTTTTAACAAACAAATCGACATAAAGTATTGAATAGGCAGCATGGTTTGACATGCTTTCTATTCAGCATTGGTAATATTAACAGTGCTTGTGGTCAAGGGTCAGTGCACTGGATTGAGGTCTATTGTAGCATGTGACTATTTTGTCCTATTCAGTCCTATCAATGCAGACGGGGGAGGGTTGGGACATGTTTCTGCCAAAGTCCACCACCAGCTCCTTTGTTTTGGGCCATGTCCACACTAATACATTTTCGTTTGAAAACACATCTTTTTCTCTCCATTTAGGCATTCCGTCCCCACTGAGACGGCGTTGAACCCGGAGCCTTTTCGAAAACGATGACGTTTTTTTGAGTTATGTGATGCAGTCATGTGACCAATTAAACGAAGATAGCGGAGGGCATTATACAACAGTTGTTTTGTTTGCTCTCAATATTGATAGCCCTATTAAAGATTGATATCAGTTCGTACATTCTCCAGATAGCTTTTCTTCAAATTCTTTAATTCTCACTTGCTTTTGCAACTTTGTGCGTGGTGTTTCAAAGAGCCGGAACAACTTGGCACATGTGAGACCAGTCTGATAAAAACTTGTGTTTTTGCAAAAGTGATAATGGAGAATTTAGGTCCTGAATGGACTTCAGTGTAGCTTAGCATATTCTCTTTATAACCTGTGGTTATTAAGACAAATGTGATGCATATATTTGATCACTTCCCTAATAAAACTGTTTTTTCTGTTTCTTATTGCATTTTTATTCCCTATTTTTTCCATTGTTTGTTTTATTTATTTATTATTGTGTTTGTGGTCCCATGGTTTTATTATATTTTCTTCAAGGAGATAGAGATCTCAATGCTTCACAGAAAAATACCAGAGCATTTAAAACATAAAGCAAACAAAAGAAAGTTAACCAAATGCAAGTCCAAAAAGATCATTTTTAGTTGAGACCATCTGGCAAACAGTAGATAGAGGCTAAGACAAATAAAAAAGAATAGATTTGAACAGAGATAAAAATGTCCTCAAAATAAATAGAAACAATATTTAAACTCAAAGTGAAAACAAGGTCCTGTGTGTGTCCTTTGCTTTGTGTGGGGCTGGACACATGCTGGTTAAAATGAAAAGAATCCATGATGCTGATAAAACCTCTGGCAAAGGGGTTGACGTCATCATCAACGTGTATGATTAAAATATAAGTAATCAATATAAACAACTATTAGCAGTCTGGACTGCTTCATAGTGGAGGATAAGAAGTCACTGAACTCCAAAAAAAGCAATTTGGGCCGAGTGGACAATACACCACAGCATAGTAAAAAGGATCCTTATTCTCGACTTTAATCAGCTCTACTTCAAACAAAAGAAAATGTCCAACTTTTGCTGAACGGCAGGAGAAATGGCCGTGAAAAAAACACAGTAAGACCTCCTCCATGACCAGACCCCCGAGGCTTGCTGATGAAGAAATAGCCAGTGCTCGGTCAGAAATAAATAAGGAATTCTTTTTGGAAAATATCAAATAATTCAGCAAGATTTATTAGTTATAGATAGAGCATTAAAAAGCGCCATGGTCTGTGAGGTAGAAGCCTCATTATTAGCAGAATCTCGAGTTAGGGGGTGTAAATACTCAGGGTTTGGGCCACTATGCTCGCAGATTCCACTCACCGAGGGGATAAAAGGCCGGCCAGGAGGAGAGCCTGTATGGACCCTCTTGAGGCAGCATGATCCCAGAGACCTGAGCCCTGTGTATAGGGGCGTGAAAAACAAATTCCCCTCGATTCCAATTTTCTGAGTGCAGGTAACAAGATGTCGATGTTGCATACCAGACAGACCCTGCTGTAGAACAGCCTGAGGTTCACATGGACACCTGCTCTTCTCCTTCTCCATGGTCTGAGGACACAGCTGAAGTTGCCGGACAGGGATCTAGGCACTGGCAGAGGATGGAAAATGCCGACACAAGAGGATGAGACCCATCATTGAAGATCAGATAGATAACAGCGTCTATCCAGGGCAGCCAATACATCATTGATACGGAGCAAAAACAGGACAAACGCAAACACAGGTGCCATCACACCATCACTCTTTTGACCACATTTTTAAGACTAAGAACTAGGAAACATTCACAGATATGCAAAGAAACTTCTTGGGACACTCACAGCTAACTGGATGCGATTTACAGTTTTGATTGATTTTAGCCAGTCACACAGAATGCCCATTACCACAGTAATTTCGACTGCTGCTTAGCTGATGGCACATTTGAAACTGATGACTCTCACTGGTGGACTCAGTTTTCCTCTGTAAATCTCTTGTATTTATGGGTTTAAAATGTGTTTTCATAACTTGCCCCCCCCCCTCTCCCAAACAAATTGGCTTAAATGGATGTGCACACATTTTCAGCTTATTCAAACCAATCAAGATGGGCCTTTTTTCCTCTCTCTTTTGTACTTTTTTTTGCAAAAGTTCTTTACCTCGCCCTCAATCTTTTAATTCCCCGATGGCTGAAGAACCAGTCTAGTTCTTAAATGGCAACTCAGTTTAGTAAATAAGATCAAAGGTCATAAGGGTCATGGTGTGTCAGTCCTCACCATCCAACCCTTTTTGCTATGTTTTGTTATGTTCTCTCCTGGATTCCTGCTTCCCTCTATGTGGGTGTAACAAGGCAGCCTTTTGTGGCTTGATTTACAGTGAAGATGGAGACTGAGACAAAGTATGGTGGAAGCAAGAGGCACTTATTTGCCTACATATATCTAAAGCCATGACATTCAATAGCAGGTCAAGCCTTCTACAGCAATCACTCCTCTGTCTAATGACAAATGGCAGCCTTTAATACTCTCAGCTGTTAATGACTAAACCAATATTTACTCTCATGTGAATTTACCAAATTCTAACATTCCATAAACATTGTACAATACACAATCTCAATAAATAAAAATATCCGTACATTTTAACATTCTGATAATTATCTGTGGGGATACTGGTGGGCACAATTCAAGATTCTTCCCTACCACGACTCACCTGTTTAGCTAAGCTAATTCATTAGACGCAAACTCACTCATGGGAAGCATTAATTGACTCCAGAGTGGAGCAAAACTTGGCTAAGTCTTGGCTCTTAATGGGATCCTACTCTCTGACATAACTCACGGGAACACTCAGCTGTCTCTGTCTGGCGACCACGTGGAGGAGTTTAGTGTGTTTGTTTTCCATCCCCCAGTACTCCATTAGTTCTCACCTACCCCTGGTTAAGCAAGCACAACCCACAGATTTATTGGGCAGCAGTTCAGAATGGAGTACCTGGTGTCATGAGAGTTATCTGCGTTCTGCTACACCTAGTGTCTCAGAGCCGCCTGACCCAAGTGACAAATCTGATCTCTTTGCCATTCCTAAAATCTACCACGACAGACCCAATGACGGTTTCATGCTTTTCAGAATTTTCAAGACACTTTTATTAACAGTTGCTGGAATACACAGCTACAGCTGCAGCTTTCCAGTTCGCAGCTCACTCTCAGACCACAACAACGCCATGACAGGACCCAGTTTAAATGTTAAAACTGGCGAGGCGTGATTGTAGATGCCGCTCAGGTGCGTCCACCTCACCTGCAGTGGCACCGCAGACCACGCCCCGCCACATCCTTATATTTATAAAACACTTTTGTACTCCTACTGACCCAAGACCACAAGTCACGTCTTTGCTATTCATTCATACAGCACTACATTCTGTGTGCTTCAAGCACTTTATTTACCTCACATCCATGGCCAGTTTAGAATCACCAGTTAACCTAATATGCATGTCTTTGGTCTAAGGCAGCGCTCCCCAATCCCCGGGCAACAGATACCAGTACTGGTCCATGAGAGTTGAGGCTCGGGTGTGAAATTTATCGTTTTCAGTGTTTTTATCGGTTTTTAGTGTTATTTTTGTTTTTATGGTTACCTCGGTTTCCCTGGGATTTTTCCCATGTGTTATGAATAAATCTTTTTTTTTTAGTACTGGTAGTGGTTTTATTTTGTTGTATTTATCCGTGACACCTTAAAGGCCGGTCCGTTCAAATATTGTCGAACATAACCGGTCCGTGACGCAAAAAAGGTTGGGGACCGCTGGTCTATGGGAGGAAGCCAGAGTACACTGAGGAAATCTACAAAGCCAGAGAGGCAACAAACCACACACTGCTGCCATAACATTTTGATGTTTGAATGATTTATATAGACATGTTACTCAAGAGAAGCAGAGTTAGGTGGGTTGGATTGGGAATTTGGATCATTACTGTGATTAATACTGTTTTAAACTCATGGCGCAAACAAAACAACTGCTATATAATGCCCTCCGCTAACTTAGTTTAATTGGTCACATGACTGCATCACAGGACTAAAATGTGTCATTGTTTTTGTTCGCTGTCCACACTGCAATGCAAAAATGGCGTTTTCAAATGTATTCGCTTTGGAGAGCGTTTTCAAAACGCTGCATTTTCCTTGCCTGAAAACGTCTCAGTGTGGACAGAAGGCCAAAACGGAGAGAAAAAGATGCATTTTCAAACGAAAACTTATTAGTGTAGACATGGCCTTGGTTAGCTCTGTATGCATGGTTTGAATATGAGTGGGAGGCAGGACATGATACGGCATTGGACTAGTTTAACACATTATAACAGGTGTCAGATCAACTGGTTGGTAGCCTGGTAGGTCTACAGTCAATTTCACATGCTAAGCCATGTGATATTGAATATCATGGCATTATTCCAGCTCAGTACAACCCCTGAATGGCACTGAGACTGACTATCATTTAGTTCCCCCTGGTTTGAAAAAAGGTTCTGAAGTAAATAAAATTATAATTTAGAAATTTCTATATTTAATTGCTGGGCTCCAATCTGCCTTACAAAGCAAAAAACACACTAACTAGCTTACACACTTAATAATATCAATTTAAGAAAATGAGAGTTTGTCGTTAAAAAATACATTCAATAACAATGGATATTTTTTGAGGGTGGAACAAGGAAAAGCAAAAAAAAAAAAAACCTTCACTGAAAATGAAGTTTTCTGGCCCTCGTGGAAAAAGCTAAACAAAAATAGTCCCTCAGTATAGATTGAAAACGATTATATTATTATTATATTTCTGAACACTGAAAATAAAACCTCAATTCTCAGTCTTTCTCTTATAAGTTGTCCAGGCCTCTCTGATGCCTCTCTTCATGTTGGCTGCAGTGCGTTGCACTCTATCGTTGGAACTGAAAGCACATTGCATCAGCAGGACCTGGACGTTTTTAGTCATTCAAGGTCTCCAGATGGAGAGCTCCAGATCTCTACAGTGACATGTATTATTGAATTATTATGTACTATTATGTACTATTGGATAAACTAATATGTATTGTTGCAGAGATTTCAACTCTTTTTTTAGATTGCCTTTGTTATTTATTCCTTAATTTTGAATGCTATTAGTTTTGCTATTGATTCCTGCTCATAGTTATAGTTTATAGTTTCTTAGTACTGCAATTCCTGCTTATCAGAATCAGAATCAGAATACTTTATTAATCCCGAAGGAAATTAGGGTTACAGCAGGCAGCACGCTAATGGCGCATGCGCACTTACAAAGGAACCTTCTGACCAACTTTACACAAACATCACATTGGGGAGACATGTCAGAAAGGTAGGCTGATAGGAAAAAAACAACAAAAATACATAACATGAGGTAAGAGGAGGAGAAAAAAAACTCCACTCAGACTGAGCTCCTAGTGGGAGAACAGTTTGATAACAGAAAAAACACCTCAGCACAAAAAGCACATGACTATCAATACACCATAGAAACACAAGACAAGCAACAGGGGCGGGTAAAGGGTAAGAAAGAGCCGGTGTAGACAGCGCATCCGGTCCTGCAGCATGTCTGCGCTGGTCCAGTCGACTGCCATCTTCCCCGGTAGGGCACAAGCATCGAAGGCGTTTGGAAAGGGAGGGGGGATCAGTGTGTGCATATCAGTGTATGTGTGTGTGTGTCCAGAGTTCAGCTGAGACAGTGTCCTTCGCCCCGCCAGGCTAAGTAAACAGTCTTCCAGCCAACCCAGGTGGCCTTGCATGGAATGGGGGGAACAGTCTAAACACTTATCAGGGTGTCGTTATCAGGGTGTTTTGTTCAGCTCCAGCCTCGAGGCGGCAGCTGGTGCCGAAGGGGCTACCTTACATACTTGATAATATTTGAGAAAAAAGCCTTGGCAGTTTACCATTTTTTAAAAAAATCCATATTTTTTGAAGATGGAACAAGGAAAAGCAAGACAAATATATACGCTCACTGTCTTTAAGACTAGCTAAGAAGTAAATCATGCTAGAGAGAAAAAATAAAAACTATTCTTTTTTTTTTTCCAATTTATTTATATAGCACTTTTCACAGGATAAAAACCACAAAGTTCTTCACAGTAATATAAAACAAAAATACATAAAATACATTAATAATAAAACACAGCACAAATCTAATTAAAAGCCAATCTAAATAAGTGAGTCTTAAGCTGCTTTTTAAAAGAATAAATACAATCAAGGCCACGTAATGATGGAGGGAGAGCATTCCACAACCTGGGGGCCACCGCTCTAAAAGATCTATCTCCTCTGGTCTTAAAATATGTTTGAGGGACTACCAACAGCCTTTGATTAGAAGATCTCAGGCTGCGAGAGGGAGCGTGGGGTTCTAAAAGATCAGAAATGTAAGCAGGGGCATCACAATTCAAAGCTTTAAAAGTCAGTACCAAGATTTTAATATGAATTCTGAAATGTACTGGAAGCCAGTGTAATGAACGTAACACTGGTGTAATGTGCTCTCTTTTTTGTGTCTTAGTTAAAAGCCTTGCAGCAGCATTCTGGACTAACTGGAGACGGTCAAGATTCCTTTTGCTCAAACAAAGAAAAAGGCTGTTACAATAATCTAAGCGAGAAGAAATAAAAGCATTCTGTCTATGTAGATAGAACAAACTAATATAGAAAAAAGACACCTGTGCCTGTCATGTCATGTTGGACATCCTCCTTGAACAATCTTTGGATCCATGTTTTAAACTGTTTAGCAGGGGAAAGTTTATTTAATTAACTGATGGATTAGACTTGACTAAGAGAAAAGTTGGAAATTCATCAATAAAAAAATCCCCACAAGTCTAAAGCTTGTGTAGATCCATCCTGCAGCCCAGGTTCATAATACTGACATAAGACTGAATCTATACATTCAGTACATTACATAAATACGTCCCTTACATTTACTGGAGGGGCATGGGCATCCATCCATTCAGTGGATGTTGTGTGATTGGCTGTTCAGAACCATATTATAACCAAATAAGCTGTCAATCAAATGCAGTAAAATATGACAAAAATAGATGTGTGTCTGTTTTGATTGCAACTAAAGGATCCCTGTCTCATGCTCTGCAAGAAGACTGTCTGGTTGGACAACTGTGGTATGTGGACACAAAGTACTGCGCAGGTTTTGCTTCATGCTGCAACCAGTTTTGGCTAGGGAGATGACATAAATAGACATTCTTGTTTTCTTTTATGGACATTCTGTTGGCAATACTTAAAAAAGCAATGCTGATTGATATTATATGGTGAGAATGAAAAGGTCACCTGATCAATAACATTATTAATTACACTCAAATAAATTTCAGACTCTATGTGACTCGAACTGAGACATTAAGGACATTTTTATTTCCACTGAAAATCTGTTTAGCCTTATTCACGACTACCATTTCCTGTTTTCCTTAGTGGGAAAATAACAACAGACTGCTACCGAGGGCTCACCATGTAAGAGTGAAGGCTTTAGGGAACTGAACTGATGATGTCTGCTTTGTGACTCAGTTGTTTACAAGCTTTTTCCACAGTAAGAGAAGAGTGATGTATTGGGAGCTGTCAGCTGGCCTATAAAACTGTACATCAGAGAGAAAAGACAAAAAGAAGAAAAGCTTTTAACAAGTTCAGTGAAACACATTTAAGTTTTAATTTATGAATAAAAGAAATCCACTGATTTTTCAAATAATATAAGAACTGTATTATTTATCATGACCACTGCAGTCAAATTATTTAAGTCTATGAATGACCTTTGAAATTTCTGGCTTTACAAAAATTACACCTTGCAAGGCAGTTTTCAACTGCCATGAAACTAAGTACCTGATATCACACAGTTGTCAAACTGTTGCAATTTATTTCTGTCTCAAGTTTAACATAGCCTTCACCCTGCCTTCAAAAAGGAAGCAAAAAGCATTTTCTCTTACCAGTCACTAGAAACCAACACATCCACCTGAAGTTGATGTAATTTTAAATCAAAACTGATGTGTAGCCATGACAATCCTTGCTTTCCTAGTGTTTTATGAGAGGCAAAGCAACTTAATAAAAAGTTCCTTTATTTGACTTTCAGCATCTAGTCTATAAAAAACAACAACAAAAAACTGGCTACTCTTCACCACGTAGAGCTTAACAAGGCTTCAGAACACTCCAATCCATTCTTCCAACAGTTCTACTGAAGCTAAGCAGGGCAAATTAATGTGGAGCCACAGTCCTAATGTGTCCTTTGATGCATGGCCCATGAGGTAGTATTGTTACCCTCAATATAACAGTCATCTGTTAATGGAGTTGTACTACATCTCACATTTAATTGAAATTGCTTTAAAATGACTTTTCCCTCCATGCCTATTGCCATGACACCTCTATCCTAATGTCTCAGTAAGAGGATAGTATGACTTTCAGTGTGAAAGCCATCCTCTGTTTAGCATTCCATCTCAACTGAGCTGTTTGCACATTATCTGTGGAGCTGTTGTCTTTTAAGAGAAGAGGTATGTTATCAAAGTAAACAACATAATTTAACATAACAGGAATCCAGGCACCAAACAGCTGTTAACACACAGCACTCACAAAAACAGCATTCTAACACAACGTTACAGTGATATTCAAGCTGAGTGTGTCGTTACCTAATCTTAAATATGTAACAAAAGCAGTGATGAGCAGTCATTGTGGCTTCCACTTCTACATGTATTTTTAAAGCAGTTGTGGTTGTGACTGTGTGGAACTTCTCTCTGCTTGGTAGTGAATAATTACCATGCAGATGTCAAACCTGTTAAATGTAAGCTGAGCAGTGAAAAATAATGTGACTGACATTAACATGGGAATTACTTTTTTGATAAACACACCAGCCTGGAAGGTAAAATTAGCTTTTTTTGTTTTTATTCAAAATGGCTGATAGATAAACAGAGTGGTAAGAACAAGCGTGGCCCTTCATGTGAGCATGTCTCTCTAAATCCTGTCACACAATCACATGATGAGATAAGCTTTGATTACATCTACTTCAAAAGATACCGAGCTATTGACTGAGCTATTGTGCTCACTCAGTCAACACCTCACCTTACTGCAGCTCTGAAATGCTGACTCTGAAACAGCCCATGAAATGGAATAATATTGGGTATCCACCTAACTCCTGACTTTAGATTATTAACACTCACCTTTGTTTTGATAAGGAAGAATTTCTCAAACCGGAGAATTGCTGTTCTATACAAATCAAGACTAAGTACAATACTCAGGCTGGTGATGGATATGGATCTGTGTGCAATTAAAGAAATATGAGATTGTTATTTTGTGCACTTTGTTCATATGATTTAAATATTTGTTGTTTGAAACAGATCAACCCTGGACACAGTTGTTATTCACTCATACACTGTACAGTATTGGCCAGCAAGTTAGAGTGATTTTTTATTCCATCTCCTGTGACTTAAGACTATGAATAAAACATTCAAGATAGAAGGAAACACAGAGGGCACAGCCTCTGATCCTCCCACAGGCCAGAGCAATGTAAAGGTTTTGGTTTTGACTTTTTAAAAGCATTTATTATTTTACTTGAGTGATTCTTTGTTTCTCTTTTCTTTTTCTCAGTGAGTGATTAAAGAAAGTTGACCATGCATGTCTCACATTTAAGGTGGAGCACTTGGAAGACTGCAGGTAGGTACTTAACAGTACAATCATCAGACTGCATCATGGCTCCCAACGAAGAAATCAAACTGCATGAAATACAATAACAAAGGAAAATCATCATCTCTACTCATCTTGGTTTGTGTCAGTAATCAAATCACTTAACAAGCTAAGTTATAGCTAAAGAAATATAGTGATTATATATGAAGTTATGGTGTAGAGTTAAGAGGGGTATCCATTTACATGTACGTAGCGTAAGTCATGATGTAGATTTCCAGCTGAATCATAATTCAGGCATTAAGCACAGTCCCAGATAACCTGTATTAAACTTGCACCCTGTATTGGCTTTATGGGTTAAAGTTAGGCCAGCCTGGTGTGTTTCACCTCTGCCAATTTGGACCTCTCATGATCATATTGTTGCTTTTTTCAGTATTTTTAGTATTTTTTTCAGTTGTCAGACACTTAATACATGTGAAGCTACAGGATGATATTTGTGTTTCAGCTGCAAAGGTGCAGAATGCTAACAGAATGCTAACTAAGCCTGTTATCTTTACCTGATAACTTAGCACTTCACCCTCCCTTCCTTTCAGTCTTTTGTCAAAGTATTGAAAATCTCAGCACCTCACCCTTTTAGGAAGCCCCCGGTTTCATCACATCATGCAACTAAATATCCACAACAATGGAGGAGAAACTTGTTGCCTTCTGTGGTGCCAGCATGTCATTTCAATACATTATGCAGTGTTAAGATCATACATACAGTGGGGCAAAAAAGTATTTAGTCAGCCACCGATTGTGCAAGTTCCCCCACTTAAAATGATGACAGAGGTCAGTAATTTGCACCAGAGGTACACTTCAACTGTGAGAGACAGAATGTGAAAAAAAAATCCATGAATTCACATGGTAGGATTTGTAAAGAATTTATTCGTAAATCAGGGTGGAAAATAAGTATTTGGTCACCTCAAACAAGGAAAATCCCTGGCTCTCACAGACCTGTAACGTCTTCTATAAGAAGCTTTTCTGTCCCCCACTCGTTACCTGTATGAATGGCACCTGTTTGACCTCATCATCTGTATAAAAGACACCTGTCCACAGCCTCAACCAGTCAGACTCCAAACTCCGCCATGGCCAAGACCAAAGAGCTTTCGAAGGACACCAGGAAAAGAATTGTAGACCTGCACCAGACTGGGAAGAGTGAATCTACAATAGGCAAGCAGCTTGGTGTGAAAAAATCAACTGTGGGAGCAATCATCAGAAAATGGAAGACATACAAGACCACTGATAATCTCCCTCGATCTGGGGCTCCACGCAAGATCTCATCCCGTGGGGTCAAAATGATCATGAGAACGGTGAGCAAAGATCCCAGAACCACACGGGGGGACCTGGTGAATGACCTGCAGAGAGCTGGGACCAAAGTAACAAAGGTCACCATCAGTAACACACTACAACGGCAGGGAATCAAATCCCGCAGTGCCAGACGTGTTCCGCTGCTGAAGCCAGTGCATGTCCAGGCCCGTCTGAAGTTTGCCAGAGAGCACATGGATGATACAGCAGAGGATTGGGAGAATGTCATGTGGTCAGATGAAACCAAAGTAGAACTTTTTGGTATAAACTCAACTCGTCGTGTTTGGAGGAAGAAGAATACTGAGTTGCATCCCAAGAACACCATACCTGCTGTGAAGCATGGGGGTGGAAACATCATGCTATGGGGCTGTTTTTCTGCCAAGGGGACAGGACGACTGATCCGTGTTAAGGACAGAATGAATGGGGCCAAGTATCGTGAGATTTTGAGCCAAAACCTCCTTCCATCAGTGAGAACTTTGAAGATGAAACGAGGCTGGGTCTTCCAACATGACAATGATCCAAAACACACCGCCCGGGCAACAAAGGAGTGGCTCCGTAAGAAGCATTTGAAAGTCCTGGAGTGGCCTAGCCAGTCTCCAGACCTCAACCCCATAGAAAATCTGTGGCAGGAGTTGAAAGTCCGTGTTGCTCGGCGACAGCCCCAAAACATCACTGCTCTTGAGAAGATCTGCATGGAGGAATGGGCCAAAATACCAGCTACTGTGTGTGCAAACCTGGTAAAGACCTATAGTAAACGTTTGACCTCTGTTATTGCCAACAAAGGTTATGTTACAAAGTATTGAGTTGTATTTTTGTTATTGACCAAATACTTATTTTCCACCCTGATTTACGAATAAATTCTTTACAAATCCTACCATGTGAATTCATGGATTTTTTTTTTCACATTCTGTCTCTCACAGTTGAAGTGTACCTCTGGTGCAAATTACTGACCTCTGTCATCATTTTAAGTGGGGGAACTTAAAACTTCGGTGGCTGACTAAATACTTTTTTGCCCCACTGTATATAATTGCAGTTAACCAGGGCTTAGCTACTCTGATCTACAGTGATTTTGGGGGTGTGGATACCTATTTTTTTTCACAGGTGCAGAGCCTTTTTCTACAAAATTACGAATAAACTGCATTTTTTAAAAGTACCATTAACATAAATGTAGACTGACAAGTAACTCAACCTTTAACACAGTGATCAATAGAGAAGAAAGAAAATAACCCATTTCAAAATGTCTAGTTCCGATCAAAATTATTGTTCTGATTAAGGAAACAGTAAATCTGGCCGCATTATTGTCCCGATCCTCCAATTTTCCCTTTCCAATGTGACTAAATAAAATTCAGCTTTTTTTTAAAATAAAAGCAGTTGTACACCCAGATATTTCTTACAGTAAGAATCCTCCAACAACCTTTCAAAAGAAACATTTTTTGTCTTTCCTCAATTTTGAGACCAACTGAACCCACAAACCTGAAGCTGCAGACCCCAAACTAACCAAATTTAATGTTTCCTTAATCAGCGCAGTCATTTTTAAGTCTTTATGTGTTATGTTTACTCACAGTTTTGATGCTTGCTTCTTCGACTTGATCCACGATTAGCTCTGCACCATCGCTCTGCTGTTTCCTCTCTCCTCATGCTTCTCCTTCATGCGTCCTGTCCTCAGATATAATCCAACCAGCCTCCTTGTTTCCTCCTTGACTTGTATTCCCAAAATTTCCAGTTAAATTAAGAGTAATCCAGAAAAGTTTTCTTGCTTCAAAAGCTCTTCCAGTTGCCTGTCTTCTTGTCCTCCTTCAAATGTGCATTTTATATATTTGTATTTATTTGACTTCATATTGCCATGACAACACAAAAGCAGGTGGTTCTGTCCTCTGCTGGTGTTCCATAATGATGTAAAAGTATGTTAATAATCTTTAAACAGACACTCACTGATCCTGTAAGAGCAGGAATTTAACTACAAACCCTCATAGTTCCCATCAGTATCATTCATTCTGCTCTGCCTCAATGGTCACAGTGGCTGGTTTAAGTACGTTTGCCCCATAGAAATCCACTGATGTTCAGTGAGTCCCTTTGATACATATTTAGACCTTCATAATTTTCAGGGTGCATGAGTGTTATATCTCCATCTCATCCTAAACATTTTACCAACATGTAAAAGGCATACGTCCACAAGATTTTGATTTGTTTAATTTGAATTGAAACTTGTTTTTTTCTGAATAAATGTGTGAGATGGCCCTCAGGCCTCAAAATCCACGTCCAGGTTTGGGTGACTACTTGGATTAGGGGAGTACTATTTAGAGCAATGTTTGTCACTGTTAGGTTTTGTAATATTGATTGTCATTTATGCTTAGAAATATCTACTTATATATGCTTAGAGTTTTATAATTAGTTTTAGATTGGTAGAGGTATTTAATTAATTGTGTAGTGATAGGATGTGTGATCTTTAGCAGGCTGCAAAGGCTTGGTGTGCATTCAGAGTGTTCTGGAATCCACACCTACATCCTGGGAGCATGGGAAGAGGTCGTACCTTGTTTTATTGTTTTATGGTAGGATAAACGTAGCTATATCTGTTTTAGTCTAAGTGCCTTTTGTTTAGATAGACTGCTGGACTTTCCAGACCAGTAGGTTTAGGGAAGTCATTTATGGGGTCATACTCTGACCCCCCACACACACACACCACACACACACACACACACACACATACACACAATCCTTTGTTCACATGCATACCTATGTAAGATGTCATATGTTAATGACCCTATGCATATTCATGTAACCACAATAAAAGGAGTGCTATGGGGAACCTGGCTGAGAGTCTGACGGGGGTCAAGTGGTGGAACGACACTTGGCTCCAGGTAGGTCTCCCTCATGCATGAGTAACATGAAGAACTTTGTCTACTTCGTGTCTTGCTTTGCTGTGTAATTATAGTGTCTTCAACGTTCCAGCGAATAGGTTCAAGCTACAAACCTATCATTAATTGGTCCTTCGATGCCGGATCCCTGGAGTCGACATTCACCGAGGGGAGAAGAGACACACTGAAAGACTGACGTCAGCCAGGAAGTTCCTGTGGATGAACTGTCTGTCTTTCCTCCTCGATGTATGACGATCGGCGGGATCCGAGGCTGATATTACATGCTAAGCAACACCGAGTAAGTTTAGAGTCCAACTCTATAACTGTACGTCTTCGCCGCTCAGTGGGGCGTTGTCCGTGGCCGCTTAGTGGGGATAAAATTCGCATAACTGTACGTCTTCGCCGCTCAGTGGGGTGTTGTCCGTGGCCGCTCAGTGGGGCTAAAATTCGCCGTCTTAGTGGGGCGATGTACAAAGCCGCTCAGTGGGGTTTTTTTGTACAGAAGCATTAAGTCGCAGAGTTGCGCAGTTCGAACTTTTTTGGTTCGCCGTCGTAGTCGGGCGAAATGTAGACCGCTTTGTGGGGTCCGCCGCTTTGTGGGGCATTGAGAAGTTCCGCGGGGTCCAGATTGTGCTGGACAATAGGCCTATTCTTTGTTGTTGTTCGTTGTGTTTGTGTGAGTGAGTGTGGAGTAGAACACGTGGTCTGAGACGCCAGCTGTTGTTGTTATCATGGGTTCCTAAGCAACCAAGATTGCGTCAGAGGGTGACAGATGTTTATGTTGAACTTCGCTCCTGGCAGCACAAAGTATTTAGTATTAGTAGCATTCTTTTTAAAAGAGAGCGACGGCTCCTTAACTGCGCACGTACACGCGAGCACGGTCGCGCGGGTTTCACGCGGACCTGAGCCGTGCGGTTAATCGCAGGCTTATAAATGGAAGAGATTCAAATGTTAGAAGTTTTCAGAAAACACACCAGCCTTGAAGAGCGTGTGGAGAAGGCCAGCCCACATCAGCAGCACTTAAGATATGCTCTGGTGAATGGCTTTCCCCCACCCCTTGCTGACACAAAATGTTTATTCTTTAGCTTGCCCTGATCGACAACAGCCTGTGCTCCAGACCATAGATTTAACTGAGGTGGATAATTGTTAAAATAATCTGCATTAAGCTTAGGGTTGTTCAAATTAAGTACAATGACATATGAGATGAAGTGATATAGGCAAATATTTAAACTAATGATGTGCATAGAGGCACTTGACCTGTTTGGAAAAATTGTCATCCTAATATGAGCCATTGTTGAGATATAGAGCATGCCTGTGAAACTAATATGCTGAACCCTGTATGAAGCAGCTGAAAACTACTTGATGGAGAAGCTGAATTGAATATGAAAGTGCAAGTCTTTGCCACTGTGGGGCAAAGGACACAACCACTGCGTGAGGTTGCGTTGCTGTCTCTTCTGAGCTGATGATCAAGCTACACCTTATCAGATCAGGAGCTGGCTGAGAACTCTTCAAAGAGAGGAAAGCAGAACTATGATAACTGTGATAACTGGAGTGTGCAGCGTTTCCGTGAGTTCAGTTTCTTCTTTCAGATGCGCAGCAGTTTTCCTGCATCTTGACTCATGTGTGTAGAGAGTTCATAGCATCAGCATCATGTTTTTGTTTATTTGTTTTGTTGGGTTGAAAATAATTAAATAAACTTGTGATCATATTTATGGATCACCATGGCACATGCCATTGGCCAAATGATTTATTTACGCAGATGAAAAAAGTGAGTGTGAATGTGTCTGATGTCACAGTGTTTTTGTGCGCTGTGTAAAAGTAATTGCCTCTGATTGTGATTCTGCAGGTCACCAGCTATTGTAAAGAAGAAAAAAAAGAGTACAAAAGAGACAACATTTACATTGTAGATGAAAAATAATCATAGAGAAAAGGTTTTGTGTTGATCAGCCAAGAACAACTACAATCTCATTTTCTGTTTAAAGGACAGTTCACAAAAACAGAGAGAGAGAGAGTTGTGTGTGTTGATTAAGCAGTGATAATAATAATGAAAATGTCTTAGTTTGTCACTTTCAGGTGACAAGCAGACCTGAATCAATTTTCCACATGCAGCGGTCGGAAGAAAGTTATAGTTTAACATAATTGGAAACGTTCAGGCCAAGTTTTTGGCTAACTTATTTACAGCTCCATGTGTCCCTCAATCTTACAAGCAAGTTCTCACTCCTCCCTGAAGACAAGGAATGCAGCTCCAAAGAGCAATAACATGGCAGATAAAGAGACAGCAGCAAAGTCCTGAGCAAAGAGTCCCAGCAAGCAGCAGCAGTGTGGACAAACAGCATCAGAGAAGAAGAGCAAACCCATCATCCTGCCTGATTGGATGAATGGCACTGTGTTTCCAACAAGCTGCAACTTCACTGTGCATGTGACAAGAACATTTGAGGAGAACTGAGGAGACTGTTGGAGTTTGACAATTGCCACCTTTGGAGTAAAATGGCAAGAAGAGACAGTGGAACACAGGACGAAGCTGAAGGACAACTGCCGGCTGTTGGACTGTTGAAGTGGGAGAGCACAACAGAGTGAGAGGAGTGGTTGTTTAATATGGGAAATCAAAATTTGGGTTAGCAAACCAGGGGGAAAGAAAACTGACTGCTTAAGTTGGAAAATTGTGAAGGAGTCTGAAACACTGCAAAAAAAGAAACATATACAAAATCACACACACAAGCAGAACATGCATTAACCCTACTAACACAAACACAAGAGAGCTCATGAAGATTAGACAACATCTTGAGCATGTGAGTCTGTTTATCATCTTGTCCAAGTCACTTAGTGTGATGTAAAGACCAGTGGACTCATAGCACATTAGTTAAGAAATGATCAAATTATAGCAGAGAAATGTGTAGGAAAGGCAGCTTTAAGAACATGCCCTGCTGGAGATGCAGCGCCACAGACATTGATTAAACCTGCCTAATAACACAAACACACATGCAATGAAGATCAGCTTGTTATCTCTCATCAGTGTTAAAATAGTGTAAATTTAACAGACACTTGTTATCAAATACTGAATTTATCCAATGCAAAAAAATTGACTCTCTAGGTTGCAGGACAACAGTTTAACTTTTGTGGGAAAAAAAGATTCTGGTTTGACCAACCAGTAATCAGACAATAAATTTAGTTGTTAATATAGTAAATTGGGAGATGCTTTCTGCTCGATTGGTGCAGAACAAATAATTTACTGTATGAGGGGAATTCTATTTTTGTGATAACATTTTGAACATGCATTTCTGTTGTCCTGTCATCTTAGTGGGTTAATAGCTGATATGCAAATTAGTTGATCGTTCTTAGATTAAGGAAAGGTGACTGAATTCTAGCACGAGTGAATGAGATGTGTTGGAGTCTGTTGTGTGTTGAGTGGAGACTCTAAAACACTGAGTTTCCTGTTTTGATGTGCGAGTGAATCCTGTACCTAGATACACAACTCTGAATATGTCAGAACAAACGTCTTTTGTGAAGTGCATGACAACATGTCACATGTTTTATGATGAAGGGAAAAAGGAAAACTGAATAAAATGGGTGTGTGGCCTAAATGAGTGAAGAGCACAGACCTGGGGATTAAACTCATAGCTAATACGACGTTAGGCTTATGTTGTGTGTTGTGCATCTGATGGTTGGTTCGGAGTGAATCTAGCTGATGATTTTTCTTTTGTTGTGAAGTTGAGCCTGCCAATTAGTATGATGGTATGATAAACCATGCTGATGGTATGATTTACCCTCCTGAGATGAGGACCTTGTGTCATGACTTAACAAGGCCTTTTTATTTTGTTACTTTCACCGTGCACTGAAAGTTTTGTTCGATAATCTCTGTTTGAGCAGATCTGCACGATTAGAACAGAAAGCGCTGTACGACACGTCGTCGAGAAAATTGTTACAAGTGAGTTTCTCCACATTAAAATGGGCTCAGAAGAAAGTCACTTATCTGGGACAATTAGAGAGTAAGTTCCTGCCCAAAAAGGATTCAGCAAGGTAATCCGATCTAAAGTTCTTCTTTTTCTTTTTGAAATGACGTCATTTTGCTGAGAGTGGAAACTAAATGCGACGATAGGTTCCACTATCAGCAAAGAAAGAATGAATGCATGAATGAATGAGAAAAAAAAAAAACCTGACTGACTGGTAAAAGCTGACAAAAGCTGACAAGACTTGACCACTACTCAAGGTTAATGTCACGGCTGGGGCGGCAGTCGTGTGGAGGGTGAGAAAGGAGGATCCAATGGCAGACAATGGTGGAGGTGCAAGTGGGTTTTATTTACAGTGCAAATAACAGAAGTGAGGGCAGGACAGAACATAAACCTAAACTGGGTGAAACTAACAAACAAACCTGGAACATAAGGTCAGCGGGAGAAACTCGGAGATAGCAGATGAGGACGGCAGAACAGAGAGACATAGAGAAACCTAGGGAATGAACACAGACGACGCGACGAGAAGCACAGGCAGACACCAACTATAAATACACACACCAGGTAATCAGGAAATGGCACACAGGAGGGCAACACAGCTGGGAGGAATCAGGGCTGACGGGACAGGGGAAATGTAAACTGAACATACTCACATCAGACAGAGACCTTCACAATAAAACAGGAAACTCAGACACGAGGAACCAAACAAGACACAGAACTAAACAGACAGCTTTCCAAACAGGCAGGGTGACACGATAGACAGACAGAGACACAGACGCAGACTCAAAGGCAGACCGAATATAACACATAGAACTCAAACAATAATAATCATCATCATAATAAACTAGAAAATGATAATAAACTAAAAGCGCTGGGTCACCGACCCAGGACCATGACAGTACCCCCCCCTCAAGGGCTGGCTCCAGACAGCCCAGCAGAAACACAAAAACAGACCAAAACAAAACAGAAAACGACCCGACCAGGGCGGGCGGAGGGGGTCCAGGACGGAGGGACAGAGACCAAAAAGGCCCAGATGGCCAAGTTCAGGGGGCCGACAGCGCAGGAGGCCAAAACAGTTCAGTTCCGGAGGCTGACCATGCGAATGGCAGTGGCAGTGGGGCAGGTCCGGAGGCCGGCCACGCAGTAGGCAGTGGCGTGGAAACAGTTCTGGGGCCAACCGTGCGAACGGCAACGGCGAGGAAGCAGTTCTGGAGGCCGACCGTGCGGACGGCGACGGCGGCGAGGAAGCAGTTCTGGGGGCCGACCATGCGGACGGCGACGGCGGCGGGAATGCAAGTCCGGAGGCCGGCCACGGTGACGAAGATGCCGACCGTGCGGACGGCGACGGCGGCGGGAATGCAAGTCCAGAGGCCGGCCACGGTGACGAAGATGCCGACCGTGCGGACGGTGACGGCGGCGTGAAAGCAAGTCCGGAGGCCGGCCACGGTGACGAAGATGCCCAACATGCGGCCTGGCAGATGACCGACGGTGTTGAGGCGGCAGTTGGGGACCTGAAGGCTGCGTGGCCTTCGCAGCACCAGACGAGATGGAAGCTGAGGCTGGACCAGACGAGACGGAAGCTGAGGCAGAGGCTGGACCAGACGAGACGGAAGCTGAGGCAGAGGCTGGACCAGACGAGACGGAAGCTGAGGCAGAGGCTGGACCAGACGAGACGGAAGCTGAGGCTGAATCTGGACCAGACGAGGGCGAAGGCGGAGCTGAATCTGGACCAGGCGACGGCGAAGGCGATGCAGAGGCTGGACCAGGCTACGCTGATGCAGAGGCTGGACCAGGCGACGGCGAAGTAGATGATGGCGAAGCTGGACCAGGCGACGGCGTGGGTGAAGCTGAAGCTGGACCAGGCGACGGCGTGGGTGAAGCTGAAGCTGGACCAGGCGACGGCGTGGGTGAAGCTGAAGCTGGACCAGGCGACGGCGGGGGTGAAGCTGAAGCTGGACCAGGCGACGGCGGGGGTGAAGCTGAAGCTGGACCAGGCGACGGAGTGGGTGGAAACACGGAAGTTGGACCAGGCGACGGCGTGGGTGAAGCTGAAGCTGGACCAGGCGACGGCGTGGGTGAAGCTGAAGCTGGACCAGGCGACGGCGTGGGTGAAGCTGAAGCTGGACCAGGCGACGGCGTGGGTGGAAACACGGAAGCTGGACCAGGTGACGGCGTGGGTGGAAACACGGAAGCTGGACCAGGCGACGGCGTGGGTGGAAACACGGAAGCTGGACCAGGCGACGCCGTGGGTGGAAACACGGAAGCTGGACCAGGCGACGCCGTGGGTGGAAACACGGAAGCTGGACCATGCGACGGCGTGGGTGGAGACACGGGGGCTGCCGACGGCGGCGTGGACGAAACTGTGGATGCGGCCGCTGGTGGAGCAGCTGGTGGCCGGACGGACTCCTCGGGCCCCCCGGCTGACGAGGACAGTTGCTGGACGGGCTCCTCGGGTCCTCCAGCTGACGAGTCAGAAGGCTGGACGGGCTCCTCGGGCCCCCCAGCTGACGAGGACAGTTGCTGGACGGGCTCCCCGGGCGCTCCAGCTGACGAGTCAGAAGGCTGGACGGGCTCCTCTGGCCCCCCAGCTGACGAGGACAGTTGCTGGACGGGCTCCCGGGCCCTCCAGCTGACGAGGCAGAAGGCTGGACGGGCTCCTCGGGCCCTCCAGCTGACGAGTCTTGGGGCTGGACGGGCTCCTCGGGCCCCCCAGCGAAAACAGTCTCAGAACCAGTGGGCACTGGAGCCCCTGGCACACACAGGACAGAACCAGCAGGCGCGGGGACCTCTGGCAGGCACAGAACAGGACCAGCAGGCGCACGGGCCTCTGGCAGGGACAAAACAGGACCAGCAGGCGCACGGGCCTCTGGCAGAGACAGAACAGAACCAGCAGGTGCGGGGACCCCTGGCAGAGACAGAACAGAACCAGCAGGTGCGGGGACCTCTGGCGGGCGCAGAACAGAACCAGCAGGTGCGGGGACCTCTGGCAGAGACGGAACAGAACCAGCAGGTGCGGGGACCTCTGGCAGAGACGGAACAGAACCAGCAGGTGCGGGGACCTCTGGCGGGCGCAGAACAGAACCAGCAGGTGCGGGGACCTCTGGCAGAGACGGAACAGAACCAGCAGGTGCGGGGACCTCTGGCAGAGACGGAACAGAACCAGCAGGTGCGGGGACCTCTGGCGGGCGCAGAACAGAACCAGCAGGTGTGGGGACCTCTGGCGGGCGCAGAACAGACGGCAGCTGCGCGGAGCACCGACCCTGCTCAGGCAGCGACAGCCGGGTGCAGTCCTCAGCTGGGTTCTTAGCCTCCAGGGGTCCAGAGTCTGCTGGGGGCCGAAACCCAGCCTCTGGGGAGGCCCTGGAGCAAGTAACAGTCTCTAAACTAGCCAGCTGTTGAGGAACGATTGCCTTCTTAACGTGTTTGTCTCTCTGCAAAACGTACGTACTAGAAACAGAGTCCTGTGCAGCTGGACGAGCTTGCGGCTGTGCAGCTAAACGAGCTAAAGACAGCTGAGCAGGAGAATGAACAGGCAACAAACAGTTCTTCTTGTCATCTGTCATCTGCAAAACAAAGCCCCTGAATAAACTGTCCCACATTCCAAAACAGAAAAAGTGTCCTTCTCACTCACCACAGCCTGCAGTGCTATAGTCCTAATATCAGGCTGTGGGGTGACGCGTCGACGGCGCGATCGTTGCCTCCTCCCTGCGGATGGCTCCGGCGGGCCGGGCAAAACCTCCGGCGGGAGAAGCTGACGTGGCTTTTCCAGGGCGGCCGTAGTTCGCTGCTGCTGGACAAAGTCTGTGGATTCCCGAGCTTGCACCACCTCCCGGGCTTTATGCAGGTCGTGAATTAAGTCCGAAAATCCCCTGACCTGGTGGAGATAGGGATTTCCATCCAGAATAGCCTCAATGGCATTTATCCCCACAACCTTCGCTCGTGCGTTGGAGGTGTGGGTTACCCAGTCCACCAGGCGCAGGGCGCGTGTGAGGTCGCTCTCCCCGGACAAAGCTGCTGGATCCATCTTGTGGTCGCGTCGTACTGTCACGGCTGGGGCAGCAGTCGTGTGGAGGGTGAGAAAGGAGGATCCAATGGCAGACAATGGTGGAGGTGCAAGTGGGTTTTATTTACAGTGCAAATAACAGAAGTGAGAGCAGGACAGAACATAAACCTAAACTGGGTGAAACTAACAAACAAACCTGGAACATAAGGTCAGCGGGAGAAACTCGGAGATAGCAGATGAGGACGGCAGAACAGAGAGACGTAGAGAAACCTAGGGAATGAACACAGACGACGCGACGAGAAGCACAGGCAGACACCAACTATAAATACACACACCAGGTAATCAGGAAATGGCACACAGGAGGGCAACACAGCTGGGAGGAATCAGGGCTGACGGGACAGGGGAAATGTAAACTGAACATACTCACATCAGACAGAGACCTTCACAATAAAACAGGAAACTCAGACACGAGGAACCAAACAAGACACAGAACTAAACAGACAGCTTTCCAAACAGGCAGGGTGACACGATAGACAGACAGAGACACAGACGCAGACTCAAAGGCAGACCGAATATAACACATAGAACTCAAACAATAATAATCATCATCATAATAAACTAGAAAATGATAATAAACTAAAAGCGCTGGGTCACCGACCCAGGACCATGACAGTTAACCTCCACCTAGACAGGACAAAGGGGTGGATGAATCTATGTGTGTTTCCTTTTACAGGAGCAGAAAGATGACATCAACGTGACGATTTAACCTTTTAAATTTTAAATTTAACCTTTTAAATGCCACTTTCTGTGTCTGTGCATCTACCAGGGGTGTTATTCACTACCTTGTGTTGCTCACAGAGGAAACTGTGAGAAAGAGTGTATACATCTGCGCAGCGCTAACATTTGCATTTTCTTTTCTACAGCATTACAGTTCTTCATGTGAATTGATCATGTGATTTATACCAGGACAGCTGGTTGATGTTTTTTCCTACTACAGGATTTCTGGGTTTATGTGTGAAGAAAACTGTGTTTATAGGTTATGAGTGGTGATGCTGTTACACTGTGTTTTTGGGAAAATGTGAAGGTTACTTTGACAATGTGAATAACATGTGAGAAATTTCCTGTGTTGAAAACTAGTGTCACTTCTTTCCACAGCTATGGATGGTTAACTTGATGGTCCTTTTATAGCACCTCTGGAACCTGTCGACCTGCGTCTGACCACCGGGATGGTCAATGTGTATTGCTAATGTTTGTTTTTCTAAGAGTACATGTAGAGAATTCAGCAGAAGCGGACAAGTGACATGAGAAAAACAAATAAGAGATGCAGTGTTTATGGAATAGTTAAATATGGGGCTCATTAGCTGGCCACTTTTGAGCTCCTAGTGATTGATGAGTGGAGTGACTTTGCTTAAGGGAAGTCACTGATTACATTAATGTTAACTGAGTACATGGGATGATCCATGTCTGAGGCAAATTATGGTAATAATTGTAGTTCACTGATTTGAGAAAACCTGCACATGATACTTGTCTTGCTGATGTTGAATGCTTTATTACTCTTATGATACAATTGTTTACAAGTGTGAAGTTTGATTTCACTTCCAGATCTGTTTTTGTCAGGGTGAATTGTTGAATATTGTCATTTTTATGTTTGCCATTTGTACATTGTTTTAATTCTGTGAAAGGAATTCTTTCTGTCCTCCCCTCCCCAGATTCTCGAGGTTCTAGGTGGGGGGCTGTAGGGCTGTAGTCTTTTATCATCCTTGTGCTTTTGATGTAATCTTCCTGCGTTTACGACCCTTTGGTCAGCAGGAGGTCTAACACACACACACACACACACACACACACACACACACACACACACACACACACACACACACACACACACACACACACACATTCTCACATAACACACACACAGTGCCTTGTCTTTGTAACCAAGGGGGGTTACGTGGGGAAGGTATGTGTTGTAAACTATTGTTTATTGTGTGAACGTTGCCAATAAAAGGGAGCGAGAGGGGGCAGTCGGAGAGGTCATTTTGTGATGTGCTAAGGTACGGACAAGGCCCCCCTTGCAAGTAAAAAGATCGATCGCTGTTGCCTTGTCTTTCTTTCATGGGAATAAGTTCTGGGATCAGCGGGGTCTGATTTAGACCCAACATTATTTTGTCCTTTGGAGCCGGAGCCCAAAAATTTTTGCCGCACACTGAGGAGAGAAAGGACACGCCGCAGACTGTCGACAGCCAGGCCGTAGGACGCCTGATAAAGCCCTGAAGTGTTAAAGTCGCGACCAGGCCGGCGAGATAGCGTTTGAACTCCCCTCGTGGACAGCGACTGACGGGATTCTGGGACTCTCCTGTGAACAAAACGCAACACAACAGTAAGCAAACAGAGAGCGTCTCTGTAACCGTGTGAATGAATGTGGAATTCTAGATAGGAACGCGTCACTGAGACTGCGCGGGTACACGCGAGTCCAGGGGAGCGCTGGTTGCGCGGTTTCACGTGAACCTAAAACAATAGAGAGCGGCTACGTGACCGTGCGGATTCTCGCAGGTACGTGAGTGCGCAGGCCGTGCGGGAAGCTCGCAGGCTATTAAAGAAAAGAAACGGCTCCGCAGCTGCACGGGTTCACGCGAGCACAGGAGTGCGTTGGTTGCGCGGGTCCACGCGAACCTAGAGGAAGCGGCTCTGTGACTGTGCGGATAGGTCGCAGGTCCAGAAGCACGCTAGCTGTGCGTGTAGACGCAAGCTGCCTGGTTTCTCCGCCAGTGTTTTTGTTTTTGTTTTAATCTTTTTGATTTATTTAAGGAGGATAAGTACGGTTTCTCCGCCGAAAGGAGGATAGAGCTCTATAAAATAAAAGGGACTCCGCAGATAAGGGCGTTGAGTATATGGTTTCTCCACCAATATATAAGGAGGAAAGAGCTCGCCGCGGTATAGAGAGTTTAAGATTATAGGCCTGAAAAAGTGTGTGAATGAACATATGCGTGTGTGATTGCCAGTAGGTGTACGCAGCCACACAGAAGGAAACCTAAACGGTGTTAACTAATTCTGTGACCTGTTGTGTACACGTAGCCTGGATTTTTGAGGTAAGGTGTTACCTGCCGCAAACTTAAAAGAATTGTCATAATGGGGAATAAAATGTGTAAGTCTGCCTTAGAAGGGGATGTGAAATTTATGGAGAAATTTTTACCGGGCAGCACGCAGTATGTAGGTTGTTGACGTGAAAAATATGGATTTGAAGGGACATTAGTGGAAGTTAAGAGTAAAATGCTTGTAGAAAGAATAGCTGTAAGTGTAACAGGTAAAACAGGGAAAGTGAAGCAGAGGAAGGAATTGCAGTTAGCAGTTGCTAAGTTGTGGCTGGAGCAGGCTCAAAAGAGAAGAGAAGCACAGAATGTTAAAAGAGCAATATTGCAAGCAGTAGTTGTAAAACCTGAGGATGAAACCACAGCTCAATCCACTGCAACTACTTTAGAACAACACCGTAGAAAAGCATTAGAAAGAGCAAGAATGTTATCAGAAAGAAAAGTCAGAGAAGAGTGTGAGAGAGCAGAGGCAGAGGAGGAGGAGAAATTAAAGGCTGAGTATGGAGAGGCATTAGGAGCAGCATTGAGTCTAAGATGGACTAGGCAGGGCAGGAAACAGAAAGTAAAGTTAGTGAACACAAACGTTACAACCACATATCCATCCCTGACACTATATATATAAAACAGAGAGAGATGTGTGTTGTTTAAGCAAGTGATGAGAATAATGAAAGTGTGATGAGAGAGGAACACGAAAACATACAGAAAATGCATTAACCATACTAACCCTACATGCACATACACATAAATGATACTCATGAAGACCAGACAGCACCTTAAGCATGAGATTCTGTTTGTCATCTTGTCCAAGTCACTAGTGAGATGAAAGTGATACATAGACTAGTGGACTGAATATTATAAGAGGACAGATGGTTACATCATAGAGGAGAAAAACAGAATGCTGATGAGAGGTTTTAGATGAGTGAGCTGATTGTGAGTTTCTGGTGTGTGAAGAAGTTTTAACATGGCACACATTTAGTTACATGAGAAGAAACTTATGTGCTAAGACAACAGGGTTATGCTGTATGTTGTGTGTATGGCTGATTGGATGAATGTTTGAGATTAAACTGGCTGTTGATTTGTCTTTTGTTACTAAGCTGAGCCTGCCAATTGGGTTGTTACGATTTATCCCCCTGGCATGAAGAACACGTGTCATGACTTAAACAAGGCCTTTCTTTCCTTTCCTTTCCTTTATTTTCTTTATTTCCTTTTATTTTGTTACTTTCATGGTGCACTGAAGTTTTGTTTGATGATCTCTGTTTGAGCAGATCTGCACGATTAGAACCGAAGCGTCGTCGAGAAAACTGTTGCAAAGTGAGTTTCTCCAAAATTAAAATGGGCTCAGGAGAAAGCCACTTATTTGGGACAATTAGGAAACAAGTTCCTGTCCAAAAGGATTCAACGAGGAAATCCAGTTTAAATTATTTTTCTTTTTGAAATGACGTCAATTTGGTGAGCGTGGAAACGAATGCGACGATAATTTCCACAATCTGCAAAGAATAACTGAGTGAGAATTTTAAAATAAATGGGGAAGCTGACAAGACTGACTGACTTAACACCATTGTGTGAAGTTAACCCCCACCTGACAAAGGTGTGGATGTATCTCTGTGTGTGTCTCTGTTGCAGGAGCAGAAGGAGACCACAGGAGGAAACTTGGGTCACATGACTATGTGAACTCTGCAAATTTAACCTTTTTAGTTTAAAATTTCTTGTGTCTGTGAATTTACCATGGGAGTGTTATTCACTACCTTATGTTGCTCACAGAGATTACTGTGAGAAAGAGTGTATACACCTGCGCAGCGCTAACATTTACATTTCTTTTTACAGCAGATGGTTAATCATGTGATTTGATCATGTGATTTATAGCAGGACACAACTTAATTATGTTTTTCTACCACAGGATTACTGAGATTTTGTGTGAAGGAAACAGGCTATATGTTGATGATGAAATTACACTGTGTTGTTGAGAGAATGTTGGAGAAAATGTGAAAATTACAGGGGAGAAATTAATACAGTTTGAGACATACTGTGATGAGACCATTGTTACTTTTCCACAGTGAGTGTTAACTTTATGACTTTTCACAGCTCCTCTGGAATCTGGATGGCCGACACCTGACCAGGATGAACCGTGTGTTTGGCTAATGTTTGTTTTTCCTTAAGAGTGTTTTTAAAGGATTCAGCAGACAGACAAGTGACAATTGAACAGATGTGCAGTGGTTACAGAATAGTTACATGAGGCTCATTATCTGACCACTATTTGGGCTCATGGTGAGTGACAAACTTAAGGAAAGTCGCTGATTACAATGTGGAATGACATTGAGATGTTCAATGATTTCGAACAAATTATGGGAAAAAGTAGGAGTTTAATGAGTTTAGAATAAACCTGCAATGATACTTGTCTCTGTGATGCTGAATACTTTATTACTCTTATGATCTATAGTTGGTTGCAAATGTGAGGTTGTTTTAACTTTAAAACTTTGTCTTCTAGGATACAGGTTGAAGCTGGGAGTTAAACAAGCAAAACAGTTAATTGCTGACTAATGTTTTTACACAGGGTTACAGCTTGGAGTGAAGCTGCTCCAAGGGACAAACCCTGGAGATTGGTTTAGGGAGACTGTGCAACATTCTTGTACATGTCTCATTGGGGAGTTGACACATGGCAAAAGCCGTGTGGCGAGAGGAGTGTCATTTTTTAATTTGTAGATGTCGTGAGGTGCCATAACGAGAAGGAGTGACTGAGAGGATCGCCCACAAGATGGAAGCTGAGGCCTGGAGAGAGTCTTCAGGAGGATCAGAGATCACCTTCAGCACAGCAGCATCGCGCAGAGAGCTGTGCTACTGGGCTTCCAGGAGCGTTGGAACATGAGAACCTGAGGGAGCGTGCCAAGCTCCAAAGAGTGACAGCGCAGAGGAGGTCCAGCGATGGACTTGTGGTTCTGTGAACAGCACGAATGCCAGGTGACTGTAAAATAACTAACAGCACTTGTTCCACAAGTGAAGCCAGTAACTTACTATCTACTAGATGCTTTACCTCCATGCGTGAGATCAGTATGTGCAGCAGCTTAAGCTGTACAATGTTTCAGGAAATAGGTTATTTCACCTTTTGACATTGTTAGTTCCACACGAGGTAGATGTTTACTACTGCAGACTAAACTTACATTTCTGTCACCTACAAGACACTTGTCTTTAATGTTACTATTACTCTCACAACCATACATAACCCTAAAGTGGTGCACAATTCTGAATCTGTAAACCCTTTTGTCAACGAAAGAAGAGGGCACTTCTCATGAGTGTAGAGAGCACGTGGAGAAGAAGTGTAAGTCGAGGGATGACTGTGCCACTCGTTGAGGGAAAGGTTTGGTTTGTTGATGGTTTGAGTTTTACAACAGCAGCAGAGATGCTAGCTTTAACGGAAACGTGTAAAGCTGCAGAGAGACAATATACCCTGATAGCCAGTGTGCATTTGCTACATTACATTTCCTTGTAGTGCAGTGAGTGAGACGAGGTGTGACAACCTCTACAGGGAAACCTGTAGAACACACCAAACTCTTGCAAAATCTGCTGAAGGCAGTGTTATTAACCAGTGGAATTGCCATTTGTAAATGTGTAGCACACATGTGAGGGAAAGATCCAGTTGCATTAGGGAATGTTTTTGCAGATAACATCGCAAAAGAGGCAGCTTTAGTAAACATGGTGTTAACATTTTAGCAGTACAACATCAGCAGACATGTAGGGCCACTCACCTACAGCAGGAAAACAGCTGTGACTTACAGAAGGAGCGAGCTTGCAGGTTGGTGTTTATCATCTGTGTGATAAACCAATACTGCCTAATAATTTGTACAAGACTGCTGCTATTTTGAGCCATGGGCTTTGCAATGTCTCCACAGGGGGGATGATGGCAGCAGTAGTTTATACTCACTCTAGGATTATTAAATACTTAAAAAAAAAAATTTGCATTTGCAGGCAGAGAGAACTAATAGAACAGTAAAGTTAAGACTTAGGAAGACAGGCAGGACATGGATAGACTGTATAGAATTAGTTAAGATATACATGAGGATTCCTCCAACAGAGAACGGTCTGACTCTTTGAGATTATATATGTTAGAGCATTTAGAGTTCTAGTCTTCTGCAGTGATGATAGAAAAACAGAAGAGAAAGCATATTAGCAGATTAGATGCTTGAAATGTTTAAAAGTAAAGTAGTCATGAGAACAAATGATCTGCCAGATGATTCTGTTTCTCCGCAGGAGCAGAGTCTGAAGTCTGGAGATTGGATGTTGATAAGGCCATGGAGAGGAAGTGCTGGTCCAGTCCGCGGTGGAAGGTTTCTATCGGGTGCTGCTGACAACGACCACAGCAGTGAAGATTGCCGGAAGGAATACATGGATACATCAAGCGCACTGCAAGAAGGTGACACACATCCAGGCCAGCTCGGAGTAAGTGGCAGGAAGACCAGGTACAAAGGGGGGGGAAAGCCTCCAGGGCCCCTCGTCTCAATCCGGTGAAGAAACCGACTGAGCCACAGGTACTCATCAGAATGGCTGGGAATGTGCTGTGCATCTTCTTGAGCCTGTGGACCCAGAGTGGGATGACAGGGAGCGCACTGGGACAGATCAAACCACACCCAGTACCCACATGGGTTTTTAACAACTACTGGTGGCAGTTTAAGAACACAACCGCTCACATAAAGAACGAGACCAATAGTTATGCTTGTGATGCCACTGGCTACACATTCTTCTGGACTGTGGCCATATAGCATCACTGAGAGCGAGACAGTTTGTTTGGTTGCCTTAGCAACACATCCAGGAGTAAACGTACTTGGAATACTGCCAACTTTTCAACTGCTCTGAACCTGAATGGACGGTTGATTCACCAGTAGTCGGGAAGGTGAACTGCTCTGGTACGACAGACCTGCTAGTCTGACTCAAAGGATCTGACTCGCTGCAGGACATTGAACAGCTAAACAAACTGGAAACAGGCCGATTGCCTACGTGTATGAAGGACAATGGATTTAGTCCAAGTTGAAGATTAACCATGGAACATGGCAACATCACCTATTCTTTTGTCTTCTGCAAGAAGGATGTAAACAGAGAAGCCTTTTGTCTACATTTACATCATGAACACTTGAGGTTTTGGGCCAAGAAGATCAAAACAGCTTGATCCAATTTCCTTTACAAAGCTTTTTCTGTGGTAACAACAGGACAGGAGAAGAGTTGTAAATGCAGATAACTCACCAGTTGACTCTAACCCCCACAGGAAGCCTACAGTGAGATTTGGGGGGTTGATAGGAGTCATAAAAAGGAGTGTTGACCAGGCTACAGCTTTGAAGTTAGCTGAGAGCCACATGGACAAACAATGAAGTCAACTGATGTGTTTGAATGCATATGTCTGTATACAGTTGGATTGTAGTGACATATGATTTTTGAGAATGATGATTCTTCTTGTTTGACTTTTGATATTCAGTTGTTTACTTGCAGAAATACATAATGAATTACATGACAGGAGTAGATGCACCATAAGGCTGGATAGCTTGGTTAATGTCTGGTCCTTGGTGGCATCCTCTTTTGAAAAATTTAATTCCTGTTTATGTATTGTTGATACTGATTTGCTTATGTATAGGATGCATTTTACCTTGTATAAGATCAATGCTAACTAAGATGATTTCCAATACATTTGTTAATTATGTACTTTTGCAACAATATGACATGACAGAAGCCTGTGTATAAATGACGCCTGCTCTGAAAATGTCAAGCATGAGGTGCATGGCTAGAATGTACTGCATAGGAATAATTTGAGGCATAAAAATGACAAACAGGAGGGTTATGTCAGGGTGAATTGTTAAATATTGTCATTTTTATGTTTGCCATTTGTACATTGTTTTAATTCTGTGAAAGGAATTCTTTCTGTCCTCCCCTCCCCAGATTCTCGAGGTTCTAGGTGGGGGGCTGTAGGGCTGTAGTCTTTTATCATCCTTGTGCTTTTGATGTAATCTTCCTGCGTTTACAACCCTTTGGTCAGCAGGAGGTCTAACACACACACACACACACACACACACACACACACACACACACACACACACACACACACACACACATTCTCACATAACACACACACACACACACATTCTCACATAACACACACACAGTGCCTTGTCTTTGTAACCAAGGGGGGTTACGTGGGGAAGGTATGTGTTGTAAACTATTGTTTATTGTGTGAACGTTGCCAATAAAAGGGAGCGAGAGGGGGCAGTCGGAGAGGTCATTTTGTGATGTGCTAAGGTACGGACAAGGCCCCCCTTGCAAGTAAAAAGATCGATCGCTGTTGCCTTGTCTTTCTTTCATGGGAATAAGTTCTGGGATCAGCGGGGTCTGATTTAGACCCAACAGTTTTCCAGGCCATGATGGTGTGTATGCAGGCTCCTGGCGGAGCCAGGTGTTAAGCAAACTTAATATGCAAAACACGCTAACATCTTTTATTGCAGGGTTACGGAGCTACTCCGGAGGAGATGCCCTGATGTTGCTTGGGACATGATCTAGCTAACCTTTTTTCTTTAAGACAGGAATCTAGGTTTGATGAGTTGACTCATGGGAGTGTCCATGCGTCAAGAGGAGGGGTCCAGGATTAACATGAAACAATGTTTTCTATTATTGTTGCAGTGATTTGTGTGATTAACAGTTCATTTATGGGTATCAAACCTATGCAAGTGGTGCATCCATGTTCAGATGAGGCTTTGATGGCCTATAAGTGAAGTTCACTGAACTAAAGAATGTGGTTTGATGATTGTTGACATGCTCTCCAAATAGAAGTTTTTCCTCCTAGCAAGGAAATACAGGTGCAGCAGTCAAAGTATTGCTGGAAGGAATCTCCTGAGAAATCTCCAGAGGCCCAGTGAGGAAACAAGAACCATTCCAGGCATGGCTGACAGTCCAGGCAGTGGTTGAGGTCAAAGGTTGAGCTGGTTGGGGCCCATCATAAGATCAGATTCCGGAGCCACAGCAAGGAACTGAAGCTGCGTTGGAATGAAAGTTGTGCCAAGGGGGCTTTCCAGAGGCCAACAGAGGAGATTGTGGACAACAGACGGGCACCTGAAGGATGAGGGGAGCGTGCCAAGCTCCATCGACAGCGCAGGGGGAGTCTAAGGATGGCATCGTGATTCTGTGAAAAGCACATGAACCAGAAGCTATGGTGGTGATAACAGCAGTTTCCTATGAACATCACCTAATGCTGTGCCACTGTACTGTGCATATGATGACACTCTGAAGACTGCTGGGATCTTAACAGCAGTAAGATAACTGGACCCAGTACCCTTTCCACAGAGGGGTTTTTCTGCAGAGCATGGACAATGGAGGAGTCATAAGTATCCCCCTCGCAGGACGAAGGCCTGAAGTGAGGTGATGGGGGTTGGTAGAGGCCATAAAACTAGAGTGCTGAAGAGGTCTGCAGCTTTGGAGATAGCTGAGACCCATGTTGACAAACAACAAAACTAACTGGTATGTTTGAATGTCTATTCTACATACATTTGGACTCTGGTCCTATGGACAGTGATGGAAACAACTGGAAGAGACATTTATGACGCCCTGCAGAACTTAAACCACTCTGCAGAGAGACATGTGATATTTTAACTATTAACTTAACAATTCATTTGTTTGCTCGTAGGATGCAGTTTGCCATTGGATGAGATCAATGAGGAATGGGATAACTGCTAATACATTTGTTAAACTGTGTGCTTTTACAGTAATTTAGGGTGATTGACATATGCTGTGTATAAAAATGTTTGCATTGAAACTTTCAGACATGAGGTGATCATAACTGGGAACTTTTCTAGCATAAAGGTCAAAAAGGGGGGAATGTTAGGTTTTGTATTGTTGATTGTCATTTATGCTTAGAAATATATACTTATATATGCTTAGAGTTTTATAATTAGTCTTAGATTGGTAGAGGTGTTTAAATAATTGTGTAGTGATATGATGTGTGATCCTTAATAGTCTGCAAAGGCTTGGTGCGCATTCCAGAGTGTTCTGGAATCCACACCTACATCCTGGGAGCATGGGAAGAGGTCATACCTTGTTTTATTGTTTTATGGTAGGATAAACGTGGCTATATCTGTTTTAGTCTAAGTGCCTTTTGTTTATGTGAACTGCTGGACTTTCCAGACCAGCAGGTTTAGGGAAGTCATTTATGGGGTCACACTCTGACCACACACACACACACACACACACACACACACACACACACACACACACACACACACACACACACACACACACACACACACACACAATCCTTTGTTCACATATATACCTATGTAAGATGTTATATGTTAATGAACCTATGCATATTCATGTTACCACAATAAAAGGAGTGCTATGGGGAACCTGGCTGAGAGTCTGACGGAGGTCAAGTGGTGGAACGACACTTGGCTCCAGGCAGGTCTCCCTCATGCATGAGTAACATGAAGAACTTTGCCTACTTCGTGTCTTGCTTTGCTGTGTAATTATATTGTCTTCAACGTTCCAGCGAATAGGTTTAAGCTACAAACCTATCACTCACTGATCCTGTAAGAGCAGGAATTTAACTACAAACCCTCATAGTTCCCATCAGTATCATTCGTTCTGCTCTGCCTCAATGGTCACAGTGGCTGGTTTAAGTACGTTTGCCCCATAGAAATCCACTGATGTTCAGTGAGTCCCTTTGATACATATTTAGACCTTCATAATTCTGCCAGATGGGTGCATGAGTGTTATATCTCCATCTCATCCTAAACATTTTACCAACATGTAAAAGGCATACGTCCACAAGATTTTGATTTGTTTAATTTGAATTGAAACTTGTTTTTTTCTGAATAAATGTGTGAGATGGCCCTCAGGCCTCTAAATCCACGTCCAGGTTTGGGTGACTACTTGGATTAGGGGAGTACTATTTAGAGCAATGTTTGTCACTTTGGTTAATTGCTCAACTCAAGCCGTTTTTGTTTTAGAGTGTTTTAACTCTGATGGCAATCTCTTCCTAACAAGTCCACTTTATCGAGTGCTCATTTTGTCCTATTAGTGGCTCATAGGAGTCTAACTAATGAACTGTATGCATGTTTCCTAATCTGTCACGCTTATCAGTGGCTCATGGTTGCTTAAGGCCTATGTCTGTACTTGACAACAGAGGCAGAGCATCATTCAACCTGCCAGCTGCCTATCTTGGGAGCTTTTCAAGGATGACAGACTCCACTTTCTCTGCAGCAAGACAGCTCATAACTTTTTTACAGTGTCTCCCTGTCCTCATACTTCTATGTATTATTCTTTAATAGATAACTATACACTATCACTGCAATCAATCTACACTACAGCTCAAAAGTTTGAAGTCAATTTTCACCTGGTTTATAACCATGTGATCGTTCCATACAGCAGTGATTGTTACTAAAAATGGGCCTATGTATAAGTGTGTAGACATTTCCTAATGCATCATGGGTGATTTAACATAAATGATTCATTAAACACACATCTGTGAAAACATTTCTGATAATTTTCATGTAATATTATGTTAAAGTAAATGTAAGTTATTAATTAAAAGACGACTGTTTCAATCTGACCACAAACCTTTGAGCAGTAGTGTGTGTTGTATGCATGTGTCTGTCTGTATCTGATCAGGATTTTGTCATCAGTGTAAACAAAACGCTCATTTCTTTAGCTGTGTCCATCATCAAAATTGAGTTGGAGTGTTTTAACTCTGATGGCAATCTCTCCCTAACAAGTCCACTTTATTGCGTGCTCATTTTGTCCTATTAGTGGCTCATAGGAGTCTAACTAATGAACTGTAGGCATGTTTCCTAATCTGTCACGCTTATCAGTGGCTCATGGTTGCTTAAGGCCTATGTCTGTACTTGACCACAGAGGCAGAGCATCATTCAACCTGCCAGCTGCCTATCTTGGGAGCTTTTCAAGGATGACAGACTCCACTTTCTCTGCAGCAAGACAGCTCATAACTTTTTTTACAGTGTCTCCCTGTCCTCATACTTCTATATATTCTTCTGTAATAGATAACTGTACACTATCACTGCAATCTACACTACAGCTCAAAAGTTTGAAGTCAATTTTCACCTGGTTTATAACCATGTGATCGGTCCACACAGGAGCGATTGTTACTAAAAATGGACCCATGTTTAAGTGTGTAGACATTTCCTAATGCATCATGGGTGGTTTAACTTAAATGATTCATTAAACACACATCTGTGAAAACATTACTAAAATTGAGTTTATGGCAAACTCTCCCTAACATGTTCAGTTTATTGCGTGCTCATCAATCTACTCTACAGCTCAAAAAAGTTTGAAGTTAGTTACAAACGTCTTTTTTTCTTAAAAAAACAAGATTTGCTTTTAGATTTTGTAAATTAATTGGGAATGCAAATAAATATTATTCCTTAAAACTTGCATAGATCACCAATTATGAATGATGATTGATTAAATATTAACTGGTGTATGGATTACAACAATAATAGCGAGTGTGTAGATTATATTACCTTTCCTCAGTTAATCACATTAAATCTCAGCTTACTAGTGACCCAGCAGTTTTCCAAGTACTGAAGCGCTAATCAACATATTTTTTTCAAGTAATATAAAAATCAATTTTATATATTACCTTTTTAAACATCCCATTTTTCTTTCTAATGTCATTAAAACAAGTTTGCACATTTGTATAACAACAGCTGGACCTCCAGTTCTTTCAAGCTTTTAGTTTTTTTTTCTCAGTGTCACACATGGATTAGTTTTCGTCTCTTTCAATAAGAAAGTCAAATCTTCAAACCCTAAAGCAATCTTTGTTTCTTTCAATCATTCCAATATTTTTCATCTCCTGTTATATAATTGCAGTTAACCAGGGCTTAGCTACTCTGATCTACAGTGATTTTGGGGGTGTGGATACCTATTTTTTTTCACAGGTGCAGAGCCTTTTTCTACAAAATTACGAATAAACTGCATTTTTTTAAAGTACCATTAACATAAACGTAGACTGACAAGTAACTCAACCTTTAACACAGTGATCAATAGAGAAGAAAGAAAATAACCCATTTCAAAATGTCTAGTTCCGATCAAAATTATTGTTCTGATTAAGGAAACAGTAAATCTGGCCGCATTATTGTCCCGATCCTCCAATTTTCCCTTTCTAATGTGACTAAATAAACTTTTTTTTAAATAAAAGCAGTTGCACACCCAGATATTTCTTACAGTAAGAATCCTCCAACAACCTTTCAAAAGAAACATTTTTTGTCTTTCCTCAATTTTGAGACCAACTGAACCCACAAACCTGAAGCTGCAGACCCCAAACTAACCAAATGTAATGTTTCCTTAATCAGCACAGTCATTTTTAAGTCTTTATGTGTTATGTTTACTCACAGTTTTGATGCTTGCTTCTTCGACTTGATCCACGATTAGCTCTGCACCATCGCTCTGCTGTTTCCTCTCTCCTCATGCTTCTCCTTCATGTGTCCTGTCCTCAGATATAATCCAACCAGCCTCCTTGTTTCCTCCTTGACTTGTATTCCCAAAATTTCCAGTTAAATTAAGAGTAATCCAGAAAAGTTTTCTTGCTTCAAAAGCTCTTCCAGTTGCCTGTCTTCTTGTCCTCCTTCAAATGTGCATTTCATATATTTGTATTTATTTGACTTCATATTGCCATGACAACACAAAAGCAGGTGGTTCTGTCCTCTGCTGGTGTTCCATAATGATGTAAAAGTATGTTAATAATCTTTAAACAGACACTCACTGATCCTGTAAGAGCAGGAATTTAACTACAAACCCTCATAGTTCCCATCAGTATCATTCGTTCTGCTCTGCCTCAATGGTCACAGTGGCTGGTTTAAGTACGTTTGCCCCATAGAAATCCACTGATGTTCAGTGAGTCCCTTTGATACATATTTAGACCTTCATAATTTTCAGGGTGCATGAGTGTTATATCTCCATCTCATCCTAAACATTTTACCAACATGTAAAAGGCATACGTCCACAAGATTTTGATTTGTTTAATTTGAATTGAAACTTGTTTTTTTCTGAATAAATGTGTGAGATGGCCCTCAGGCCTCTAAATCCACGTCCAGGTTTGGGTGACTACTTGGATTAGGGGAGTACTATTTAGAGCAATGTTTGTCACTTTGGTTAATTGCTCAACTCAGGCCGTTTTTGTTTTGGAGTGTTTTAACTCTGATGGCAATCTCTCCCTAACAAGTCCACTTTATCGAGTGCTCATTTTGTCCTATTAGTGGCTCATAGGAGTCTAACTAATGAACTGTATGCATGTTTCCTAATCTGTCACGCTTATCAGTGGCTCATGGTTGCTTAAGGCCTATGTCTGTACTTGACCACAGAGGCAGAGCATCATTCAACCTGCCAGCTGCCTATCTTGGGAGCTTTTCAAGGATGACAGACTCCACTTTCTCTGCAGCAAGACAGCTCATAACTTTTTTACATTGTCTCCCTGTCCTCATACTTCTATGTATTCTTCTTTAATAGATAACTATACACTATCATTGCAATCAATCTACACTACAGCTCAAAAGTTTGAAGTCAATTTTCACCTGGTTTATAACCATGTGATCGGTCCACACAGGAGCGATTGTTACTAAAAATTGGCCTATGTATAAGTGTGTAGACATTTCCTAATGCATCATGGGTGATTTAACATAAATGATTCATTAAACACACATCTGTGAAAACATTACTGGTAAACGTTGTGTAATTTTATGTTAAAGCAAATATAATTTTACAATTAAGACAAGAATATTTGAATCTGACCACAAACCTTTGAGCAGTAGTGTGTGTTGTATGCATGTGTCTGTCTGTATCTGATCAGGATTTTGTCATCAATGTCAACAAAACGCTAATTTTTTTTAGCTGTGTCCATCATCAAAATTGAGTTGGAGTGTTTTAACTCTGATGGCAATCTCTCCCTAACAAGTCCACTTTATTGCGTGCTCATTTTCTCCTATTAGTGGCTCATAGGAGTCTAACTAATGAACTGTATGCATGTTTCCTAATCTGTCACGCTTATCAGTGGCTCATGGTTGCTTAAGGCCTATGTCTGTACTTGACCACAGAGGCAGAGCATCATTCAACCTGCCAGCTGCCTATCTTGGGAGCTTTTCAAGGATGACAGACTCCACTTTCTCTGCAGCAAGACAGCTCATAACTTTTTTACAGTGTCTCCCTGTCCTCATACTTCTATATATTCTTCTGTAATAGATAACTATACACTATCATTGCAATCTACACTACAGCTCAAAAGTTTGAAGTCAATTTTCACCTGGTTTATAACCATGTGATCGGTCCACACAGGAGCGATTGTTACTAAAAATGGGCCCATGTATTAGTGTGTAGACATTTCCTAATGCATCGTGGGTGATTTAACGTAAATGATTCATTAAACACACATCTGTGAAAAAAATTTCTTATAAATTACATGTAATATTATGTTAAAGTAAATGTAAGTTATTAATTAAAAGACGACTGTTTCAATCTGGCCACAAACCTTTGAGCAGTAGTGTGTGTTGTATGCATGTGTCTGTCTGTATCTGATCAGGATTTTGTCATCAGTGTCAACAAAACGCTAAATTTTTTAGCTGTGTCCATCATCAAAATTGAGTTGGAGTGTTTTACCTCTGATGGCAATCTCTCCCTAACAAGTCCACTTTATTGCGTGCTCATTTTCTCCTATTAGTGGCTCATACGTATATAATTAGAAAACATGCATTAAGTGGACTAATTTGTCACGCTTATCAGTGGCTCATGGTTGCTTAAGGCCTATGTCTGTACTTGACCACAGAGGCAGAGCATCATTCAACCTGCCAGCTGCCTATCTTGGGAGCTTTTCAAGGATGACAGACTCCACTTTCTCTGCAGCAAGACAGCTCATAACTTTTTTACAGTGTCTCCCTGTCCTCATACTTCTATATATTCCTCTGTAATAGATAACTCTACACTATCATTGCAATCTACACTACAGCTCAAAAGTTTGAAGTCAATTTTCACCTGGTTTATAACCATGTGATCGGTCCATACAGCAGTGATGGTTACTAAAAATGGGCCCATGTATTAGTGTTTAGACATTTCCTAATGCATCATGGGTGATTTAACTTAAATGGTTCATTAAACACACAACTGTCAAAAAATTACTGGTAAACTTTGTGTAATATTATGTTAAAGTAAATGTAAGTTATTAATTAAAAGACGACTGTTTCAATCTGACCACAAACCTTTGAGCATTAGTGTGTGTTGTATGCATGTGTCTGTCTGTATCTGATCAGGATTTTGTCATCAGTGTCAACAAAACGCTAATTTTTTTAGCTGTGTCCATCATCAAAATTGAGTTGGAGTGTTTTAACTCTGATGGCAATCTCTTCCTAACAAGCCCACTTTATTGCATGCTCATTTTCTCCTATTAGTGGCTCATAGGAGTCTAACTAATGAACTTCATGCATGTTTCCTAATCTGTCACGCTTATTAGTGGCCCATGGTTACTTAAGGCCTATGTCTGTACTTGACCACAGAGGCAGAGCATCATTCAACCTGCCAGCTGCCTATCTTGGGAGCTTTTCAAGGATGACAGACTCCACTTTCTCTGCAGCAAGACAGCTCATAACTTTTTTGCAGTGTCTCCCTGTCCTCATACTTCTATATATTCCTCTGTAATAGATAACTATACACTATCATTGCAATCTACACTACAGCTCAAAAGTTTGAAGTCAATTTTCACCTGGTTTATAACCATGTGATCGGTCCATACAGCAGTGATGGTTACTAAAAATGGGCCTATGTATTAGTGTTTAGACATTTCCTAATGCATCATGGGTGATTTAACTTAAATGGTTCATTAAACACACAACTGTCAAAAAATTACTGGTAAACGTTGTGTAATATTATGTTAAAGTAAATGTAAGTTATTAATTAAAAGACGACTGTTTCAATCTGACCACAAACCTTTGAGCAGTAGTGTGTGTTGTATGCATGTGTCTGTCTGTATCTGATCAGGATTTTGTCATCAGTGTCAAGAAAATGCTCATCTTTTTAGCTGTGTCCATCATCAAAATTGAGTTGGAGTGTTTTAACTCTGATGGCAATCTCTCCCCAACAAGTCCACTTTATTGCGTGCTCATTTTCTCCTATTAGTGGCTCATACGTATATAATGAGAAAACATGCATTAAGTGGACTAATTTCTCACGTTTATCAGTGGCTCATGGTTGCTTAAGGCCTATGTCTGTACTTGACCACAGAGGCAGAGCATCATTCAACCTGCCAGCTGCCTATCTTGGGAGCTTTTCAAGGATGACAGACTCCACTTTCTCTGCAGAAAGACAGCTCATAACTTTTTTACAGTGTCTCCCTGTCCTCATACTTCTATATATTCCTCTGTAATAGATAACTATACACTATCATTGCAATCAATCTACACTACAGCTCAAAAGTTTGAAGTCAATTTTCACCTGGTTTATAACCATGTGATCGGTCCACACAGGAGCGATTGTTACTAAAAATGGGCCCATGTATTAGTGTGTAGACATTTCCTAATGCATCATGGGTGATTTAACTTAAATGATTCATTAAACACACATCTGTGAAAACATTACTAAAATTGAGTTTATGGCAAACTCTCCCTAACATGTTCAGTTTATTGTGTGCTCATCAATCTACTCTACAGCTCAAAAAAGTTTGAAGTTAGTTACAAACGTCTTTTTTTCTTAAAAAAAAAGATTTGCTTTTAGATTTTGTAAATTAATTGGGAATGCAAATAAATATTATTCCTTAAAACTTGCATAGATCACCAATTATGAATGATGATTGATTAAATATTAACTGGTGTATGGATTACAACAATAATAGCGATTGTGTAGATTATATTACCTTTCCTCAGTTTATCACATTAAATCTCAGTTTACTAGTGACCCAGCAGTTTTCCAAGTACAGAAGCGCTAATCAACATATTTTTTTCAAGTAATATAAAAATCAATTTTATATATTACCTTTTTAAACATCCCATTTTTCTTTCTAATGTCATTAAAACAAGTTTGCACATTTGTATAACAACAGCTGGACCTCCAGATCTTTCAAGCTTTTAGTTTTTTTTCTCAGTGTCACACATGGATTAGTTTTCGTCTCTTTCAATAAGAAAGTCAAATCTTCAAACCCTAAAGCAATCTTTGTTTCTTTCAATCATTCCAATATTTTTCATCTCCTGTTATATAATTGCAGTTAACCAGGGCTTAGCTACTCTGATCTACAGTGATTTTGGGGGTGTGGATACCTATTTTTTTTCACAGGTGCAGAGCCTTTTTCTACAAAATTACGAATAAACTGCATTTTTTAAAAGTACCATTAACATAAATGTAGACTGACAAGTAACTCAACCTTTAACACAGTGATCAATAGAGAAGAAAGAAAATAACCCATTTCAAAATGTCTAGTTCAGATCAAAATTATTGTTCTGATTAAGGAAACAGTAAATCTGGCCGCATTATTGTCCCGATCCTCCAATTTTCCCTTTCCAATGTGACTAAATAAAATTCAACTTTTTATTTAAATGAAAGCAGTTGCACACCCAGATATTTCTTACAGTAAGAATCCTCCAACAACCTTTCAAGAGAAACATTTTTTGTCTTTCCTCAATTTTGAGACCAACTGAACCCACAAACCTGAAGCTGCAGACCCCAAACTAACCAAATGTAATGTTTCCTTAATCAGCACAGTCATTTTTAAGTCTTTATGTGTTATGTTTACTCACAGTTTTGATGCTTGCTTCTTCGACTTGATCCACGATTAGCTCTGCACCATCGCTCTGCTGTTTCCTCTCTCCTCATGCTTCTCCTCATGCTTCTCCTTCATGCGTCCTGTCCTCAGATATAATCCAACCAGCCTCCTTGTTTCCTCCTTGACTTGTATTCACAAAATTTCCAGTTAAATTAAGAGTAATCCAGAAATGTTTTCTTGCTTCAAAAGCTCTTCCAGTTGCCTGTCTTCTTGTCCTCCTTCAAATGTGCATTTCATATATTTGTATTTATTTGACTTCATATTGCCATGACAACACAAAAGCAGGTGGTTCTGTCCTCTGCTGGTGTTCCATAATGATGTAAAAGTATGTTAATAATCTTTAAACAGACACTCACTGATCCTGTAAGAGCAGGAATTTAACTACAAACCCTCATAGTTCCCATCAGTATCATTCATTCTGCTCTGCCTCAATGGTCACAGTGGCTGGTTTAAGTACGTTTGCCCCACAGAAATCCACTGATGTTCAGTGAGTCCCTTTGATACATATTTAGACCTTCATAATTTTCAGGGTGCATGAGTGTTATATCTCCATCTCATCCTAAACATTTTACCAACATGTAAAAGGCATACGTCCACAAGATTTTGATTTGTTTAATTTGAATTGAAACTTGTTTTTTTTCTGAATAAATGTGTGAGATGGCCCTCAGGCCTCTAACTCCACGTCCAGGTTTGGGTGACTACTTGGATTAGGGGAGTATTATTTAGAGCAATGTTTGTCACTTTGGTTAATTGCTCAACTCAGGCCGTTTTTGTGTTGGAGTGTTTTAACTCTGATGTTATTCTCTCCCTAACAAGTCCACTTTATTGCGTGCTCATTTTCTCCTATTAGTGGCTCATAAGAGTCTAACTAATGAACTGTATGCATGTTTCCTAATCTGTCACGCTTATCAGTGGCTCATGGTTGCTTAAGGCCTATGTCTGTACTTGACCACAGAGGCAGAGCATCATTCAACCTGCCAGCTGCCTATCTTGGGAGCTTTTCAAGGATGACAGACTCCACTTTCTCTGCAGCAAGACAGCTCATAACTTTTTTACAGTGTCTCCCTGTCCTCATACTTCTATATATTCTTCTGTAATAGATAACTATACACTATCATTGCAATCAATCTACACTACAGCTCAAAAGTTTGAAGTCAATTTTCACCTGGTTTATAACCATTTGATCGGTCCACACAGGAGCGATTGTTACTAAAAATGGACCCATGTTTATGTCACACAGTGGAAAATTGTGTTTTTATATTTTGTTTAGTGTCGATTTTATTTGCATGTTTTTATTGTAATAGTGATATTGCATGTTTTTATTGATATTTCTATTGCATGATTTTATCCCCATATTTATAGTGTGTTTGGTGTTGTTGTGTAGTATTTTTATTCCACTGTGTATTAAGCGGACAATTGTAGGCACCTGTGAGGTGGGGGCGTTCCCCGAGGTGGCCTATCAGCCGCCAAACGGACTTAAGGGGGATAGTGAGCACAAAGACGACAGAGGAGAGACACACGAGTATCCACAGTAGGGCAGGGGGACGCCTCTGCCTGCATTTGTGAGTATCGCTTTCCCACTGTTGGGCGCTAGGCGTAGCTTTGCCGGGGGAGGATAACAGCGGCTGCGCCGACAACGTTGCTGGCCCGTGTCTGTTGTTTCAGGGCGGGGCTGCGAGGGAGGCCGTGTGCAGGTGCGGAGAGTGGCTGCACTACAGTCACGCGGCCGCGTACAGTCAGGCGGAGATAGGAGCCTCCTCCCTGGTCTGCTGCTGGCGAGTTTTACCATCCCGGAAGAGGAGTTCCTCTCCTGTCTCTTCTCCAGCTAAGGAACATTTGCCCGCATGTGTGTGGCTGGACAAGAGGGAATATAGGACTCTGGGGTAGAAGTTTTTATCATACAAAAATAACATTTATTTAGTTTTGGTTTTTAGTGTATAGTTATTCCTGCCGGCAGGGCTTTTAGCAGGTTGCGAACATTATTTTTATTGTGTAGCGGGGATTTTAGCCTGTATTTGGGGGTTCTGACTGTGTTTTATCCTAAAAATAAATGGTGTGTTTAAAGCTGGCTTAGTTTCTGTTCTCCGAGCGCTGACCCACTCACTCCCTTTTCCGCTTGTATATATACGGACGTGGTGGTTAAGATTTAGGTCCACCAGTTTAGTGGCTACATAATTTTGGCGTGGTCGGCAGGATACAAGTTTGGGGAGCAGTGTTCAGCGCCTGGAGTGCAGTTATAGAGATGATGATGCCAGTGTATCCGGGTGCCCCTTGGGTACCAAAATGCAAGGGTCCTGAAGCAGATCTTTCATATGGAGACTGGAAAGAACAAATACAAGGTTTATTGAATGCTCAAGAAATAGCTGAGGCCCGGAAAGTAGAAATTTTAATTGGGGCTTTAAGCGGTGAGGCAAAGCGTCAAGTAAGCGTGTTAGAAGAAAAAGATATAGATCAGATTAGGAAAATATTTGCATATCTAGATTCTCTATATGGTGACAATACCTCCCTAGTGGTTCTGAGGTCGCAGTTATTTAGCTGTATACAAAAACCAAATGAGTCGGTAAAGTCTTTTACCTTAAGGTTGAGGGAGTTGCACTGCAGGCTACAACAGCGCAATCCAAATCAAGCACCTACTGAAAAGTGTTTACAGGAACAGATGCTGTTGGGCCTGCGGGAGGGCCCGTTGTCACAAACCCTGCGAGCCTATGTGCGTCACCATCCAGAAGAGGATTTCGCGACAGTCCATCGGGAGGCGTTGCTCCTAGAGGAGGAACAGTTGGGACACCAGGGATTGCAAACTACGTGCTTGGCAGTGGGTGAGTCCAGATGTGTTAAGCCACCTTATGAACCAGACTGGAAAGAGACATTTAAAAAAGAAATTATGGAGGATGTCAAGGGTCAAATGCGAGATCTTGTCAAAGAGGTTGTTAATGAAATTAAACCGCTCTTGCCACAGCAAAGCCCAGCCGGCTCAGCTTTTAATAAATCAAGGTTTAAGCCAAAGCGTTCTGGGTATGCTAATAACTGGACCCGAGAGGGAGAACCCATTTGCCATCGTTGTAAACAACCTGGGCATATTGCTAGATTCTGTCCGAGCACACTAGACCAGCAACCACCTTTAAACTAATAAACCCCACTGCTGAGGCCCAGGCAGTGGGGACAAGGGACATTTCAAACAATCAGGGGGCCAGTACAGCTTTTGTGGGAGAATGTCCACTTATTGAGGTGTGTATGGGAGGAGTTAAAATGACGGCATTACTAGACACAGGCTCTCAGGTTACACTGGTGCAGCAGCAGGTAATGGATCTCCATTTCCCTGAAGTGAATAAAACTCACACACCCCTGTTGTTCGCCTTAAAGGCAGCCAATGGACTTGAGATACCATACTCAGGCTATGCGGTTATGGATTTTGAGGTGGAAGGGGTGGAGATACCAGGAAAAGGGGTTGTGGTTGTGAGAAATGACTGTTCCACGCACCCTTTAATTATTGGTATGAATGTTATTAGTGCATGCTGGAATGATGTTTTTGCCAAAGGCAAGTCTGCTTTTCACCCTCAAAAGCTGAAGTCCCGCAGAGCATGGAAAGAGGCGTTTGCCATCTGCCAACAGACTGTCACCACCAAGACTGATGGCTTCCTAGGCTATGTTCGACCTGCTAGCCGCAGGGGAATCAAGGTGCCCCCAAATAGTGAAGTGATGGTCTGGGGCCGGACGTGTAAAGGCAAGGGTGGGACAGAACACTTGGCACTAGTGGAGGCATTACCTGATGCTGGACCCTGGGGGGTGGCCCGAACCCTGTCAGTAGTCAAAGGAGGGAGGCTCCCTATCCGGGTCTGTAACCCTAATCCATACGAAGTGACTATAGGATGCTACCAGAAAATGGGCCAGTTGTATCAGGTGGAGGAGTCGGATGTGGAGTCGGACAGTGACCTTAGCCTGACAATGCGATGGTGTGATCGAGGTGGGCGTAGTTGAAGCAGCTGGGCCCGAAGAGCCTGCGATCCCTGAAGAGGAGGTGAGTCAACTGATTAACAGCATAGACTTGATCCCCCAGCAGAAGGCCGAGCTCCAGACTCTGCTGCAGAGGTGGCGAAAGGTGTTTGCTGTGAATGAGGAGGATTACGGAAGAACTGATTTGGTCCAACACCAGATCCACACAGGTGATGCACCACCCATTAAACAAAAATATCGCCCTTTACCACCACTGATGTACAAAGAGATTAAGATACTTCTAGCAGATATGCTGAAAAAAGGTGTCATTCAGGAGAGTAGCAGTCCCTGGGCAGCCCCCATTGTGTTGGTGAGGAAAAAGGATGGCAGTTGGCGATTTTGTGTAGACTACAGGAAATTAAACACAGTAACTCATAAAGATGCGTTCCCACTCCCCCGAATCGAAGAGACTTTAACATGTCTGACCAGAGCTGAGTGGTTTTCCACACTAGATCTTGCCAGTGGATACTGGCAAGTGGAAATGGATCCTAAGGATCGGGAGAAAACTGCATTTACCACTCCTCTGGGTTTGTTTGAGTTTGACCGCATGCCTTTTGGACTCTGTAATGCCCCTGCCACCTTCCAGCGCCTGATGCAGCGGTGTCTAAGTAGTCACCTTTCTGAATCTGTTTTGGTATATCTGGATGATATAATAATCTACTCACCTGACTTCTCTACTCATCTACAGCAGTTGGAGAATGTCCTGCAGAAGCTGTGGCAACATGGGCTGAAGCTGAGGCTGGACAAATGTAAGCTGTTTCACCGTCAGGTGAAGTTCCTGGGGCATCTTGTCGACCAACAAGGGGTAAGACCGGACCCTGAGAAAATCCAAGCTGTCCAGAACTGGCCTGTTCCCTCTACCACCCGTCAGGTCAGAGCCTTCCTTGGCCTGGCAGGTTATTACAGGCGATTCGTCCCAGGGTTTGCTAGGTTGGCTCGACCTTTAAATGCTCTACTCGTGGGAATTTCTAGCAGGTCAAGCATGCAGGTCCAGTGGTCTGCTGAATGTCAGGAAGCCTTCAACAGTTTGAAACGTGCTCTTACCGAGCCCCCTATTCTGGCTTATGCAGATTTCCTGGAGCCCTTTGCACTTTATACTGATGCCAGTAATCAAGGCTTAGGTGCTGTGTTAGCTCAGGTGCAAGATGGCAAGGAATGGGTGATTGCATATGCCAGCAGGAGCCTACACCCCACCGAGCGAAATGACAAAAACTATAGTTCCTTCAAACTGGAACTTTTAGCTCTAAAATGGGCCATCACTGAGAAGTTCAAGGATTACTTGACAGGTGCCAAGTTTGTCGTGTATACCGACAACAATCCCGTGGCCCACTTACAGAATGCTAGACTTGGGGCAACAGAGCAACGCTGGGTGGCACAGCTGGCATCCTTTGACTTCGAGGTTAAGTACAGGGCTGGAAAAGAGAATGCTAATGCTGATGCTCTCTCTAGGTTTCCCACAGACTGTCAAACAGCCTACATAAACACCATGAGTGCTCCACGTCTGGATCCACAGGGGCTGGTGCCGCAGATGAATGACTGGAAGGAGGCGCAGGAAAAGGACATGGATCTGAGCATCCTGAGGGAGTATGTGGAAGAGGGAATTCCCCCTGATGCACCAACGAGGAGAGCCCTGCCTAGCCCTGTACAGAAGTTATTACAGCAATGGAGAAGGCTGCAGGTTTGTGAGGGTACGCTGTGCAGAGAGGTAAGGGACCCTAACACTAACGAAATGTACCTTCAGATCCTATGTCCTGCAGAGAGACACAAGGAGGTGTGGGAGAAGTATCATGAGGCAGCGGCGCATGCGGGAGTGGAAAAGACACTGTCCAGGATACGTTGCTTCTTTTATTGGCCCAGCATGGAAGAGGAGGTGCGTGAATTCCAGCTAGGGTGCGCTGCGTGTAGCCTGCGAGATAGAAATAGGCCTAGAGCCCCTTTGCATCCCATTACTGTGTCGTATCCCCTTGAGGTTGTGGCCCTGGACTTTCTTACATTGGGGAGGCCCACAGACAGGTACCAGAATATTCTGGTGATGACTGATCTTTTCACATGGTACGCCTGGGCAGTTCCTACCAAAGACCAGACTGCTCAGACTGCGGTGCATGCTCTTTGGGCTCACGTGATTCAGACCTTCGGTTGCCCGACCAGGCTACACTCAGATAGAGGTGGAAGTTTTGAGTCTGCCCTGATGTACCAGCTGTGTAAGTGCTATGGCATTACGAAAAGCAAGACCACCCCATACCATCCGGCTGGAAATGGTGGGGTTGAGAGGATGAACCAGACATTGCTGCACATGCTTCGGTCCCTAGAGTCAGAGAGACAACAGAGGTGGCCAGAATATCTCCCAGAGCTCTTACAAGCATACAATAATACTGTCTATAGTGCCACAGGGTATGTGCCGTCGTACCTGATGTTTGGGCGGCATTTGAGACAGCCGGTGGACTTAAACCTAGGTGTTGAGCAGGAATCCCCATGCCACGACCTGGGAGGGTGGGTTAAGGACCATCACCAGAAACTATCTTTTGCCTATGAGATGGCTAGGAAGAAGATGAAGGCAGCAGCCACCCAAAATAAGAGGGCTTATGACCGAAGTGCGCAGGCCCTGCCATTGGTGCCAGGCGAGAGAGTTTGGATAAGGGACAGGAATAGGCAGGGACAAGGCAAGTTGCACCCAGGTTGGAGCTCAGAGCCGTATGTGGTAGTGGAAGAGGTTGGCAATACAGGTGTAATGTATAGAGTGCAGCCGGAGAAAGGGGGGGGGCGGGGGGGGGAGAAGGTCCTCCATCGGAATGCACTAAAGTTGTGCATTACCCCTGCAGCAGACTACCACTCAGAGGGGCAGGGAGTCAGCCGTGAGGGAGAGATGCTAGTTGAGCCTCCATTTTATGGTGTTGCGCCTAGCGCTCCAGCCCAGCGGCCGGGAGAGTTGTCAGAGGTGCGCCGCTCGACGAGGCCTAATTTTGGTCAGCCACCCGCCCGTTACAGGTCGTTTGACTAGTGTGACAGGGACTGTCACAGGTAAAATGTGGGGGGATGTCACACAGTGGAAAATTGTGTTTTTATATTTTGTTTAGTGTCGATTTTATTTGCATGTTTTTATTGTAATAGTGATATTGCATGTTTTTATTGATATTTCCCCCATATTTATAGTGTGTTTGGTGTTGTTGTGTAGTATTTTTATTCCACTGTGTATTAAGCGGACAATTGTAGGCACCTGTGAGGTGGGGGCGTTCCCCGAGGTGGCCTATCAGCCGCCAAACGGACTTAAGGGGGATAGTGAGCACAAAGACGACAGAGGAGAGACACACGAGTATCCACAGTAGGGCAGGGGGACGCCTCTGCCTGCATTTGTGAGTATCGCTTTCCCACTGTTGGGCGCTAGGCGTAGCTTTGCCGGGGGAGGATAACAGCGGCTGCGCCGACAACGTTGCTGGCCCGTGTCTGTTGTTTCAGGGCGGGGCTGCGAGGGAGGCCGTGTGCAGGTGCGGAGAGTGGCTGCACTACAGTCACGCGGCCGCGTACAGTCAGGCGGAGATAGGAGCCTCCTCCCTGGTCTGCTGCTGGCGAGTTTTACCATCCCGGAAGAGGAGTTCCTCTCCTGTCTCTTCTCCAGCTAAGGAACATTTGCCCGCATGTGTGTGGCTGGACAAGAGGGAATATAGGACTCTGGGGTAGAAGTTTTTATCATACAAAAATAACATTTATTTAGTTTTGGTTTTTAGTGTATAGTTATTCCTGCCGGCAGGGCTTTTAGCAGGTTGCGAACATTATTTTTATTGTGTAGCGGGGATTTTAGCCTGTATTTGGGGGTTCTGACTGTGTTTTATCCTAAAAATAAATGGTGTGTTTAAAGCTGGCTTAGTTTCTGTTCTCCGAGCGCTGACCCACTCACTCCCTTTTCCGCTTGTATATATACGGACGTGGTGGTTAAGATTTAGGTCCACCAGTTTAGTGGCTACATAATTTTGGCGTTGTCGGCAGGATACAAGTTTGGGGAGCAGTGTTCAGCGCCTGGAGTGCAGTTATAGAGATGATGATGCCAGTGTATCCGGGTGCCCCTTGGGTACCAAAATGCAAGGGTCCTGAAGCAGATCTTTCATATGGAGACTGGAAAGAACAAATACAAGGTTTATTGAATGCTCAAGAAATAGCTGAGGCCCGGAAAGTAGAAATTTTAATTGGGGCTTTAAGCGGTGAGGCAAAGCGTCAAGTAAGCGTGTTAGAAGAAAAAGATATAGATCAGATTAGGAAAATATTTGCATATCTAGATTCTCTATATGGTGACAATACCTCCCTAGTGGTTCTGAGGTCGCAGTTATTTAGCTGTATACAAAAACCAAATGAGTCGGTAAAGTCTTTTACCTTAAGGTTGAGGGAGTTGCACTGCAGGCTACAACAGCGCAATCCAAATCAAGCACCTACTGAAAAGTGTTTACAGGAACAGATGCTGTTGGGCCTGCGGGAGGGCCCGTTGTCACAAACCCTGCGAGCCTATGTGCGTCACCATCCAGAAGAGGATTTCGCGACAGTCCATCGGGAGGCGTTGCTCCTAGAGGAGGAACAGTTGGGACACCAGGGATTGCAAACTACGTGCTTGGCAGTGGGTGAGTCCAGATGTGTTAAGCCACCTTATGAACCAGACTGGAAAGAGACATTTAAAAAAGAAATTATGGAGGATGTCAAGGGTCAAATGCGAGATCTTGTCAAAGAGGTTGTTAATGAAATTAAACCGCTCTTGCCACAGCAAAGCCCAGCCGGCTCAGCTTTTAATAAATCAAGGTTTAAGCCAAAGCGTTCTGGGTATGCTAATAACTGGACCCGAGAGGGAGAACCCATTTGCCATCGTTGTAAACAACCTGGGCATATTGCTAGATTCTGTCCGAGCACACTAGACCAGCAACCACCTTTAAACTAATAAACCCCACTGCTGAGGCCCAGGCAGTGGGGACAAGGGACATTTCAAACAATCAGGGGGCCAGTACAGCTTTTGTGGGAGAATGTCCACTTATTGAGGTGTGTATGGGAGGAGTTAAAATGACGGCATTACTAGACACAGGCTCTCAGGTTACACTGGTGCAGCAGCAGGTAATGGATCTCCATTTCCCTGAAGTGAATAAAACTCACACACCCCTGTTGTTCGCCTTAAAGGCAGCCAATGGACTTGAGATACCATACTCAGGCTATGCGGTTATGGATTTTGAGGTGGAAGGGGTGGAGATACCAGGAAAAGGGGTTGTGGTTGTGAGAAATGACTGTTCCACGCACCCTTTAATTATTGGTATGAAAGTTATTAGTGCATGCTGGAATGATGTTTTTGCCAAAGGCAAGTCTGCTTTTCACCCTCAAAAGCTGAAGTCCCGCAGAGCATGGAAAGAGGCGTTTGCCATCTGCCAACAGACTGTCACCACCAAGACTGATGGCTTCCTAGGCTATGTTCGACCTGCTAGCCGCAGGGGAATCAAGGTGCCCCCAAATAGTGAAGTGATGGTCTGGGGCCGGACGTGTAAAGGCAAGGGTGGGACAGAACACTTGGCACTAGTGGAGGCATTACCTGATGCTGGACCCTGGGGGGTGGCCCGAACCCTGTCAGTAGTCAAAGGAGGGAGGCTCCCTATCCGGGTCTGTAACCCTAATCCATACGAAGTGACTATAGGATGCTACCAGAAAATGGGCCAGTTGTATCAGGTGGAGGAGTCGGATGTGGAGTCGGACAGTGACCTTAGCCTGACAATGCGATGGTGTGATCGAGGTGGGCGTAGTTGAAGCAGCTGGGCCCGAAGAGCCTGCGATCCCTGAAGAGGAGGTGAGTCAACTGATTAACAGCATAGACTTGATCCCCCAGCAGAAGGCCGAGCTCCAGACTCTGCTGCAGAGGTGGCGAAAGGTGTTTGCTGTGAATGAGGAGGATTACGGAAGAACTGATTTGGTCCAACACCAGATCCACACAGGTGATGCACCACCCATTAAACAAAAATATCGCCCTTTACCACCACTGATGTACAAAGAGATTAAGATACTTCTAGCAGATATGCTGAAAAAAGGTGTCATTCAGGAGAGTAGCAGTCCCTGGGCAGCCCCCATTGTGTTGGTGAGGAAAAAGGATGGCAGTTGGCGATTTTGTGTAGACTACAGGAAATTAAACACAGTAACTCATAAAGATGCGTTCCCACTCCCCCGAATCGAAGAGACTTTAACATGTCTGACCAGAGCTGAGTGGTTTTCCACACTAGATCTTGCCAGTGGATACTGGCAAGTGGAAATGGATCCTAAGGATCGGGAGAAAACTGCATTTACCACTCCTCTGGGTTTGTTTGAGTTTGACCGCATGCCTTTTGGACTCTGTAATGCCCCTGCCACCTTCCAGCGCCTGATGCAGCGGTGTCTAAGTAGTCACCTTTCTGAATCTGTTTTGGTATATCTGGATGATATAATAATCTACTCACCTGACTTCTCTACTCATCTACAGCAGTTGGAGAATGTCCTGCAGAAGCTGTGGCAACATGGGCTGAAGCTGAGGCTGGACAAATGTAAGCTGTTTCACCGTCAGGTGAAGTTCCTGGGGCATCTTGTCGACCAACAAGGGGTAAGACCGGACCCTGAGAAAATCCAAGCTGTCCAGAACTGGCCTGTTCCCTCTACCACCCGTCAGGTCAGAACCTTCCTTGGCCTGGCAGGTTATTACAGGCGATTCGTCCCAGGGTTTGCTAGGTTGGCTCGACCTTTAAATGCTCTACTCGTGGGAATTTCTAGCAGGTCAAGCATGCAGGTCCAGTGGTCTGCTGAATGTCAGGAAGCCTTCAACAGTTTGAAACGTGCTCTTACCGAGCCCCCTATTCTGGCTTATGCAGATTTCCTGGAGCCCTTTGCACTTTATACTGATGCCAGTAATCAAGGCTTAGGTGCTGTGTTAGCTCAGGTGCAAGATGGCAAGGAATGGGTGATTGCATATGCCAGCAGGAGCCTACACCCCACCGAGCGAAATGACAAAAACTATAGTTCCTTCAAACTGGAACTTTTAGCTCTAAAATGGGCCATCACTGAGAAGTTCAAGGATTACTTGACAGGTGCCAAGTTTGTCGTGTATACCGACAACAATCCCGTGGCCCACTTACAGAATGCTAGACTTGGGGCAACAGAGCAACGCTGGGTGGCACAGCTGGCATCCTTTGACTTCGAGGTTAAGTACAGGGCTGGAAAAGAGAATGCTAATGCTGATGCTCTCTCTTGGTTTCCCACAGACTGTCAAACAGCCTACATAAACACCATGAGTGCTCCACGTCTGGATCCACAGGGGCTGGTGCCGCAGATGAATGACTGGAAGGAGGCGCAGGAAAAGGACATGGATCTGAGCATCCTGAGGGAGTATGTGGAAGAGGGAATTCCCCCTGATGCACCAACGAGGAGAGCCCTGCCTAGCCCTGTACAGAAGTTATTACAGCAATGGAGAAGGCTGCAGGTTTGTGAGGGTACGCTGTGCAGAGAGGTAAGGGACCCTAACACTAACGAAATGTACCTTCAGATCCTATGTCCTGCAGAGAGACACAAGGAGGTGTGGGAGAAGTATCATGAGGCAGCGGCGCATGCGGGAGTGGAAAAGACACTGTCCAGGATACGTTGCTTCTTTTATTGGCCCAGCATGGAAGAGGAGGTGCGTGAATTCCAGCTAGGGTGCGCTGCGTGTAGCCTGCGAGATAGAAATAGGCCTAGAGCCCCTTTGCATCCCATTACTGTGTCGTATCCCCTTGAGGTTGTGGCCCTGGACTTTCTTACATTGGGGAGGCCCACAGACAGGTACCAGAATATTCTGGTGATGACTGATCTTTTCACATGGTACGCCTGGGCAGTTCCTACCAAAGACCAGACTGCTCAGACTGCGGTGCATGCTCTTTGGGCTCACGTGATTCAGACCTTCGGTTGCCCGACCAGGCTACACTCAGATAGAGGTGGAAGTTTTGAGTCTGCCCTGATGTACCAGCTGTGTAAGTGCTATGGCATTACGAAAAGCAAGACCACCCCATACCATCCGGCTGGAAATGGTGGGGTTGAGAGGATGAACCAGACATTGCTGCACATGCTTCGGTCCCTAGAGTCAGAGAGACAACAGAGGTGGCCAGAATATCTCCCAGAGCTCTTACAAGCATACAATAATACTGTCTATAGTGCCACAGGGTATGTGCCGTCGTACCTGATGTTTGGGCGGCATTTGAGACAGCCGGTGGACTTAAACCTAGGTGTTGAGCAGGAATCCCCATGCCACGACCTGGGAGGGTGGGTTAAGGACCATCACCAGAAACTATCTTTTGCCTATGAGATGGCTAGGAAGAAGATGAAGGCAGCAGCCACCCAAAATAAGAGGGCTTATGACCGAAGTGCGCAGGCCCTGCCATTGGTGCCAGGCGAGAGAGTTTGGATAAGGGACAGGAATAGGCAGGGACAAGGCAAGTTGCACCCAGGTTGGAGCTCAGAGCCGTATGTGGTAGTGGAAGAGGTTGGCAATACAGGTGTAATGTATAGAGTGCAGCCGGAGAAAGGGGGGGGCGGGGGGGGGAGAAGGTCCTCCATCGGAATGCACTAAAGTTGTGCATTACCCCTGCAGCAGACTACCACTCAGAGGGGCAGGGAGTCAGCCGTGAGGGAGAGATGCTAGTTGAGCCTCCATTTTATGGTGTTGCGCCTAGCGCTCCAGCCCAGCGGCCGGGAGAGTTGTCAGAGGTGCGCCGCTCGACGAGGCCTAATTTTGGTCAGCCACCCGCCCGTTACAGGTCGTTTGACTAGTGTGACAGGGACTGTCACAGGTAAAATGTGGGGGGATGTCACACAGTGGAAAATTGTGTTTTTATATTTTGTTTAGTGTCGATTTTATTTGCATGTTTTTATTGTAATAGTGATATTGCATGTTTTTATTGATATTTCTATTGCATGATTTTATCCCCATATTTATAGTGTGTTTGGTGTTGTTGTGTAGTATTTTTATTCCACTGTGTATTAAGCGGACAATTGTAGGCACCTGTGAGGTGGGGGTGTTCCCCGAGGTGGCCTATCAGCCGCCAAACGGACTTAAGGGGGATAGTGAGCACAAAGACGACAGAGGAGAGACACACGAGAAGCAGGAAACAAAACGTGTGCAGCCCAGCACCTGTAAAGAAAGACCGGCCTGCCTGTGGGACGTCACGAGATATCCGACGATCGGCCAGCATAACCCGGCGATCCAGTCCAGACGGACAAAATAGCAACAGTGGGAGGCGACGCGTGAAATCCACAGTAGGGCAGGGGGACGCCTCTGCCTGCATTTGTGAGTATCGCTTTCCCACTGTTGGGCGCTAGGCGTAGCTTTGCCAGGGGAGGATAACAGCGGCTGCGCCGACAACGTTGCTGGCCCGTGTCTGTTGTTTCAGGGCGGGGCTGCGAGGGAGGCCGTGTGCAGGTGCGGAGAGTGGCTGGACTGCGCGGCCGCGTACAGTCAGGCGGAGATAGGAGCCTCCTCCCTGGTCTGCTGCTGGCGAGTTTTACCATCCCGGAAGAGGAGTTCCTCTCCTGTCTCTTCTCCAGCTAAGGAACATTTGCCCGCATGTGTGTGGCTGGACAAGAGGGAATATAGGACTCTGGGGGGGAAGTTTTTATCATACAAAAAAAACATTTATTTAGTTTTGGTTTTTAGTGTATAGTTATTCCTGCCGGCAGGGCTTTTAGCGGGTTGCGAACATTATTTTTATTGTGTAGCGGGGATTTTAGCCTGTATTTGGGGGTTCTGACTGTGTTTTATCCTAAAAATAAATGGTGTGTTTAAAGCTGGCTTAGTTTCTGTTCTCCGAGCGCTGACCCACTCACTCCCTTTTCCGCTTGTATATATACGGACGTGGTGGTTAAGATTTAGGTCCACCAGTTTAGCGGCTACATTTAAGTGTGTAGACATTTCCTAATGCATCATGGGTGATTTAACATAAATGATTCATTAAACACACATCTGTGAAAACATTACTAAAATTGAGTTTATGGCAAACTTTCCCTAACATGTTCAGTTTATTGCCTGCTCATCAATCTACTCTACAGCTCAAAAAAGTTTGAAGTCAGTTAGAAACGTCTTTTTTTCTTAAAAAAACAAGATTTGCTTTTAGATTTTGTAAATTAATTGGGAATGCAAATAAATATTATTCCTTAAAACTTGCATAGATCACCAATTATGAATGATGATTGATTAAATATTAACTGGTGTATGGATTACAACAATAATAGCGAGTGTGTAGATTATATTACCTTTCCTCAGTTTATCACATTAAATCTCTGTTAGGATGCCTGGGTCGTTGAACCAGGGTTTTTGAGTTTATTATATTATTTATAATTTCTAGTCTTTGGGTTTTCGTTAGAGTCATGTCTTATGGTTTGTTTCTGTGTAATCCTTGGTTGCTGTCTCCCCTGTCTGCTATATCCCCGTGTCCAGTCGGTGTCTGTGTCTGCCCTGGTCTCACATCTCTGTTCCCTCTGTTGTAGTGCCTGCATGTGAGTCTGTGTCTTTTGTTCAGTCTGTGTTATGTGTTTCCTGTTTTACTTTGAAGGTCTCTGTCTTATCTCAGTGTGTTCAGTTTACGCTTCCTTGTCTCGTCAGTTCTGATTTGCCCCAGCTGTGTTTCCCTCCTGTTGTCCATTCCCTGATTGCTCCCTCTATGTATTTAAGCCCTGTGTTTCAGTTTGTCATTGTCGCGATCTACTGTTTATATAGCTGTGTGTTTTTTCCAGTCCGCCGGTGTAAGTTTATTTTGATATTTCCAGTTATGTTATATTTGAGTTTAAGATTAAAGTGGTTTTGAGTTTAAGTTTTGTCTCCGGAGCCTGCACTTTGGGTCCTTCTCCTGCCTGCACGCAGCCATTACATAACAGAAGATCGCGACCAGAACATGGACCCCGCAGACTCTTTTTCCTCGGAGTTCAACGGCGAGATGATGCGGATGGTGAGTCTGCTCGACCGCATTGCCCAGTCACAGGATTTACGGACTATGGCAGTTGGGCTAAGTGCAGTAGATGCCATCATTCGTCATAACCCTCAGCTCTCTCAGTTTGCTAAGGACACTAAGTTGGATGGCACCATTACTGCCTGGAGAGAGCAAGTCAAGGCTGGTGAGCTTGCTCTCTCACTCACTACATCTTCCCAACCGCTGCCCCAGGACAACACACACTCTCCACCTGTCTCAACACTGCCACGGACTTCCTCTCCCTCCCCACACCAGCCGGGTCCTCGTTCGCCTGCCTTTTTCCTGGCGGCTATGTGGTCAGAGGATGAGGAGGAGGTCTGCACGCAGCCATTACATAACAATCTCAGCTTACTAGTGACCCAGCAGTTTTCCAAGTACAGAAGCGCTAATCAAAATATTTTTTTCTAGTAATATAAAAATTAGTTTTATATATTACCTTTTTAAACATCCCATTTTTCTTTCTAATGTCATTAAAACAAGTTTGCACATTTGTATAACAACAGTTAGATCTCCAGATCTTTCAAGCTTTTAGTTTTTTTTTCTCAGTGTCACACATGGATTAGTTTTCGTCTCTTTCAATAAGAAAGTCAAAAGAAACATTTTTTGTCTTTCCTCAATTTTGAGACCAACTGAACCCACAAACCTGAAGCTGCAGACCCCAAACGAACCAAATTTAATGTTTCCTTAATCAGCACAGTCATTTTTAAGTCTTTATGTGTTATGTTTACTCAGTTTTGATGCTTGCTTCTTCGACTTGATCCACGATTAGCTCTGCACCATCGCTCTGCTGTTTCCTCTCTCCTCATGCTTCTCCTTCATGCGTCCTGTCCTCAGATATAATCCAACCAGCCTCCTTGTTTCCTCCTTGACTTGTATTCCCAAAATTTCCTGTTAAATTAAGAGTAATCCAGAAAAGTTTTCTGCTTCAAAAGCTCTTCCAGTTGCCTGTCTTCTTGTCCTCCTTCAAATGTGCATTTTATATATTTGTATTTATTTGACTTCATATTGCCATGACAACACAAAAGCAGGTGGTTCTGTCCTCTGCTGGTGTTCCATAATGATGTAAAAGTATGTTAATCAGGCCCATAACAAAAGCCGAAAGTCAATTCTTAACTTCATGAAGGAACTACATTTGATTGACATCTGGAGACAGTTAAAACCTGATGATATACTTTTTTCTTGCCATTCAAAAACATTTAATACATATTCCAGAATAGACTATTTCTTAGTATCAGCGAGCCTCCTATCAAACATAAAGACATGTTCATATGACAGTATATTAATATCGGATCATGCTCCCTGCAATATCATAAAAATGTACTTTTTTGTGAATATGCATTGAAACACAACAAATGATTTTTTTTTTGTATTATTTTATTATTTACTGATAATAAAATAATACAACTTAATAATGGAACATAGATGGTGCTTACACCAGAAATGGCTGAATGATGAAGGATTCCTCACTTTTGTAGGAAAAGAAATAGATGAATATTTTACTATAAATAGCTCACAAACATCAGCTAGTATTAGGTGGGAGGCATTTAAGGCATGTTTAAGGGGAGTTATGATAGCATATACTTCATCGAAATCTAAAGAAAAATGCAAAACAAGACAGCAAATGGAAAAGGAAATTAAAAAACTAGAGAAACTAGTGTTGAAAAGTAGAGACCTATTAATACAGAAAGACTTGCTAATACTAAAAGCACAATATAATAAAGAATCGGCAGATAGAGCAGCTTCGGACATTTTGAGATTAAATCAGTCTTTTTATGAACAAGGAGAGAAACCTGGAAAAATATTGGCATGGCAAATTAAACAATTTGAAGTGCAGAAAAATATAACGTCGATTAAGAACAGCAAAGGGGAAATGATAATGGATCTGATTGAAATAAACAAGGAGTTTAGAAACTATTATGAAAAACTTTATGAATCCCAGGATAGATCAGATCAAAACTCCAGAAATGCGTTTCTGGATAAAATTAATATTCCTACTATTGCTGATAACGCAAAACAACAATTAGATGCATAAATCACCGAAGAGGAAATAAGCAGGGCAATTAACAACATGAGATCAGGTAAAAAAGCTGGACCAGATGGATTCCCAATTGATTTTTCTAAAAAATTTAAAAGTAAATTAATGAAACCACTATTGGAAATGTATCAGGAATCATTATGCAAAGGAAGTCTTCTTAAATCAGTAACAGGTTCACTAATCATTTTGTTACCTAAACCAGGAAAACCGAGTAATGAATGTGCAAATTTGAGGCCGATAAGCTTACTTAATTCTGATTTTAAGGTGTTGGGTAAAATATTAGCAACACATCTGCAAGATACTCTCCCCTCAGTAATTCATAGAGATCAAAACGGTTTTATATTGGGGCGCCAAGGTCTACATAATGTAAGAAGAGTCTTTAACATTATAGACGGACTAAACGATTCTTCAGAGAGGGCCTTACTCTCACTGGATGCTGAAAAAGCATTCGATAGGGTCGAGTGGCCTTATCTTTTTGATGTTCTGACTAGATTTGGTTATGGAGATGTGTTTCGAAGATGGATACAATTATTACACTCAAATCCAACTGCTGAAATCTTGACAAACAAAAATATCTCTAAACCAATAAGGGTGAAACGGGGCTGTCCGCAAGGCTCACCGATAAGCCCACTGTTGTTTATATTAGCTATGGAACCCTTTGCTATAGCCGCACGTTCGAGTTTATCATTGACAGGAACTATGGTAAATGAAGTAGAACATAGGATTTCGTTGTACGCAGACGATATAATAGTATATCTCTCTAAAATAACAGAATCTATACCTGCTCTGCTTAGATTGATAGGGGAGTTTGGTCAAATATCAGGGTATGTCATTAACAAATCTAAATCATCCATTTTATTACTAAATGAAGAAGAAAGGAAAAACCCACCCATAGTAACATCTCATTTTAAGACAGTAAAGGACTTTATGTACTTAGGAATAATGATTTCGCCCAAATGAAGTGAGATCGTGGAAAATAACTATGAAAGACTTTCTAAAGAAATAACAGAGATAGTGGACAGATGCATATCTCTACCAGTTTCTTTAATTGGTCGGATTAATATATACAAAATGAGTATACTGCCAAAGGTGCTTTATGCATATCAGAACATCCCCCTGCCGCCTCCTGTTGATTGGTTTAGCAGGATCAAAAAGCTTGTTCTCGGTTTTTTATGGAAAAATGGGAGACCAAGGATAAGATTATCATTGTTGCATCTACCATACAACGAGGGTGGTGTCATCTGTCCAAATATTGAGTGGTATTACTGGGCATGTCAAATCAGGTCTATAAGATACTATTTTGACTTAAATAACGCCCTGCAGTGGTCAGAGATGGAAAGTATTAATTTGCATCCACCTTTACCTTTATATTTTTTCTCAGACACAGCAATAAACTTGATTAAAAAGGCGAAAAATCCAATGGTAAAGAACATGGTCAAAGTGTTGTATGATGTAAAAAGATATATGAAGGAACCTGTTGTATTGTCACAGTTTACACCGATGTGGGGAAACCAGGATTTCAGACCAGGAAGAGAGGATGAAGTTTTTAGACAATGGTCAATTAAAGGACTCCAAAAAATCCAAGATTTGTATGCAACAGATTCTCAAGATATGATGTCCTTTGATATGCTTAGAAATAAATATTATATAGATAGAAAGCAATTTTTCAAATATCTCCAAATTAGAAGTTACATTCGAGCAAATCAAAATAATACCTGCACCAAACCACCAAAATCAGAATTGGAAGACACAATTAGCAAAAGCAGTTCAAAAAAAGGGGCAATATCAGAAATATATAAATTGATTAGGTCCAAAACATCTGACAATTCGTTGGGAAGGTTGAACGCCTGGAAAAATGATTTAAAGAAGGACATATCCATGGAACAATGGGAATTGGTTTGCGCAAAAGCTCATAAACAAACTATTAATTCTAGACTAAGGTTGTTGCAATACAAATGGTTAATGCGAATATATGTTACTCCAGAAAAATTAAATAAGTACAACTCTAATATTCCAGACACTTGTAATAAATGTAATGAAGATAAGGGTAACTTTTGGCATTGTATTTGGGATTGCAGGAAGATTGGCTCCTTTTGGGTTGCAGTAACACAAACTATGACACAAATATTATCCAAGGAGGTTGTTTTGGATCCTGGCTTCCTTATTCTGGGATTGTACCCAGAAAACATGAGGTACACAAAAAGTGACAGAATGTTTATTGATATGGGTTTGTTACAAGCAAAAAGATTAATTGCACTAAAATGGAAAAAACAAGGGAACAGAGTATCTTTGCCATTGGAGCGAATAACATGTATACTGAAAAGGAAATTGGATGTTTTTGAGAAGGTGTGGAGACCATTTGTGAATTTTGTAGATCTGAGGAGGACAAGGACTGAGGGCAATGACATTTGATTTGGGATAATGACAAATTTAGGCCTTTAATGGAGTGATAAATCTGACAACTTTTTTGTTTTCTTTTTGCTGTCTGAGAGGAGTGTATGTTCATGTAGTATTTAGAATGTTGGACTGTTTGTAAGTCATTAAAATGTAAAAAATAATAAAGATATTGTTGGGGGGAAAAAAGTATGTTAATAATCTTTAAACAGACACTCACTGATCCTGTAAGAGCAGGAATTTAACTACAAACCCTCCATAGTTCCCATCAGTATCATTCATTCTGCTCTGCCTCAATGGTCACAGTGGCTGGTTTTAAGTATGTTTGCCCCATAGAAATCCACTGATGTTCAGTGAGTCCCTTTGATACATATTTAGACCTTCATAATTTTCAGGGTGCATGAGTGTTATATCTCCATCTCATCCTAAACATTTTACCAACATGTAAAAGGCATACGTCCACAAGATTTTGATTTGTTTAATTTGAATTGAAACTTGTTTTTTTCTAAATAAATGTGTGAGATGGCCCTCAGGCCTCTAAATCCACGTCCAGGTTTGGGTGACTACTTGGATTAGGGGAGTACTATTTAGAGCAATGTTTGTCACTTTGGTTAATTGCTCAACTCAAGCCGGTTTTTTTTTTTGGAGTGTTCTCACTCTGATGGCAATCTCTCCCTAACAAGTCCACTTTATCGAGTGCTCATTTTGTCCTATTAGTGGCTCATAGGAGTCTAACTAATGAACTGTATGCATGTTTCCTAATCTGTCACGCTTATCAGTGGCTCATGGTTGCTTAAGGCCTATGTCTGTACTTGACCACAGAGGCAGAGCATCATTCAACCTGCCAGCTGCCTATCTTGGGAGCTTTTCAAGGATGACAGACTCCACTTTCTCTGCAGCAAGACAGCTCATAACTTTTTTACAGTGTCTCCCTGTCCTCATACTTCTATATATTCTTCTGTAATAGATAACTATACACTATCATTGCAATCAATCTACACTACAGCTCAAAAGTTTGAAGTCAATTTTCACCTGGTTTATAACCATGTGATCGGTTCACACAGGAGCGATTTTTTCTAAAAATGGGCCCATGTATAAGTGTGTAGACATTTCCTAATGCATCATGGGTGATTTAACGTAAATGATTCATTAAACACACATCTGTGAAAACATTTCTGATAATTTTCATGTAATATTATGTTAAAGTAAATGTAAGTTATTAATTAAAAGACGACTGTTTCAATCTGACCACAAACATTTGAGCAGTAGTGTGTGTTGTATGCATGTGTCTGTCTGTGTCGGATCAGGATTTTGTCATCAGTGTCAACAAAACGCTCATTTTTTTAGCTGTGTCCATCATAAGAAATTGAGTTGGAGTGTTTTAACTCTGATGGCAATCTCTCCCTAACAAGTCCACTTTATCGAGTGCTCATTTTCTCCTATTAGTGGCTCATAGGAGTCTAACTAATGAACTGTATACATGTTTCCTAATCTGTCACGCTTATCAGTGGCTCATGGTTGCTTAAGGCCTATGTCTGTACTTGACCACAGAGGCAGAGCATCATTCAACCTGCCAGCTGCCTATCTTGGGAGCTTTTCAAGGATGACAGACTCCACTTTCTCTGCAGCAAGACATCTCGTAACTTTTTTACAGTGTCTCCCTGTCCTCATACTTCTATATATTCCTCTGTAATAGATAACTATACACTATCATTGCAATCTACACTACAGCTCAAAAGTTTGAAGTCAATTTTCACCTGGTTTATAACCATGTGATCGGTCCACACAGGAGCGATTGTTACTAAAAATGGGCCCATGTATTAGTGTGTAGACATTTCCTAATGCATCATGGGTGATTTAACTTAAATGATTCATTAAACACACATCTGTGAAAACATTACTAAAATTGAGTTTATGGCAAACTCTCCCTAACATGTTCAGTTTATTGCGTGCTCATCAATCTACTCTACAGCTCAAAAAAGTTTGAAGTTAGTTACAAACGTCTTTTTTTCTTAAAAAAACAAGATTTGCTTTTAGATTTTGTAAATTAATTGTTAATGCAAATAAATATTATTCCTTAAAACTTTCATAGATCACCAATTATGAATGATGATTGATTAAATATTAACTGGTGTATGGATTACAACAATAATAGCGAGTGTGTAGATTATATTACCTTTCCTCAGTTTATCACATTAAATCTCAGCTTACTAGTAACCCAGCAGTTTTCCAAGTACAGAAGCGCTAATCAACATATTTTTTTCAAGTAATATAAAAATCAATTTTATATATTACCTTTTTAAACATCCCATTTTTCTTTCTAATGTCATTAAAACAAGTTTGCACATTTGTATAACAACAGCTGGACCTCCAGATCTTTCAAGCTTTTAGTTTTTTTTCTCAGTGTCACACATGGATTAGTTTTCGTCTCTTTCAATAAGAAAGTCAAATCTTCAAACCCTAAAGCAATCTTTGTTTCTTTCAATCATTCCAATATTTTTCATCTCCTGTTATATAATTGCAGTTAACCAGGGCTTAGCTACTCTGATCTACAGTGATTTTGGGGGTGTGGATACCTATTTTTTTTCACAGGTGCAGAGCCTTTTTCTACAAAATTACGAATAAACTGCATTTTTTAAAAGTACCATTAACATAAATGTAGACTGACAAGTAACTCAACCTTTAACACAGTGATCAATAGAGAAGAAAGAAAATAACCCATTTCAAAATGTCTAGTTCCGATCAAAATTATTGTTCTGATTAAGGAAACAGTAAATCTGGCCGCATTATTGTCCCGATCCTCCAATTTTCCCTTTCCAATGTGACTAAATAAAATTCAACTTTTTTTTTAAATGAAAGCAGTTGCACACCCAGATATTTCTTACAGTAAGAATCCTCCAACAACCTTTCAAGAGAAACATTTTTTGTCTTTCCTCAATTTTGAGACCAACTGAACCCACAAACCTGAAGCTGCAGACCCCAAACTAACCAAATGTAATGTTTCCTTAATCAGCACAGTCATTTTTAAGTCTTTATGTGTTATGTTTACTCACAGTTTTGATGCTTGCTTCTTCGACTTGATCCACGATTAGCTCTGCACCATCGCTCTGCTGTTTCCTCTCTCTTCATGCTTCTCCTTCATGCGTCCTGTCCTCAGATATAATCCAACCAGCCTCCTTGTTTCCTCCTTGACTTGTATTCCCAAAATTTCAAGTTAAATTAAGAGTAATCCAGAAAAGTTTTCTTGCTTCAAAAGCTCTTCCAGTTGCCTGTCTTCTTGTCCTCCTTCAAATGTGCATTTCATATATTTGTATTTATTTGACTTCATATTGCCATGACAACACAAAAGCAGGTGGTTCTGTCCTCTGCTGGTGTTCCATAATGATGTAAAAGTATGTTAATAATCTTTAAACAGACACTCACTGATCCTGTAAGAGCAGGAATTTAACTACAAACCCTCATAGTTCCCATCAGTATCATTCATTCTGCTCTGCCTCAATGGTCACAGTGGCTGGTTTAAGTACGTTTGCCCCATAGAAATCCACTAATGTTCAGTGAGTCCCTTTGATACATATTTAGACCTTCATAATTTTCAGGGTGCATGAGTGTTATATCTCCATCTCATCCTAAACATTTTCCCAACATGTAAAAGGCATACGTCCACAAGATTTTGATTTGTTTAATTTGAATTGAAACTTGTTTTTTTCTGAATAAATGTGTGAGATGGCCCTCAGGCCTCTAAATCCACGTCCAGGTTTGGGTGACTACTTGGATTAGGGGAGTACTAATTAGAGCAATGTTTGTCACTTTGGTTAATTGCTCAACTCAAGCCGTTTTTGTTTTGGAGTGTTTTAACTCTGATGGCAATCTCTCCCTAACAAGTCCACTTTATCGAGTGCTCATTTTCTCCTATTAGTGGCTCATAGGAGTATAACTAATGAACTGTATGCATGTTTCCTAATCTGTCACGCTTATCAGTGGCTCATGGTTGCTTAAGGCCTATGTCTGTACTTGACCACAGAGGCAGAGCATCATTCAACCTGCCAGCTGCCTATCTTGGGAGCTTTTCAAGGATGACAGACTCCACTTTCTCTGCAGCAAGACAGCTCATAACTTTTTTTTACAGTGTCTCCCTGTCCTCATACTTCTATATATTCTTCTGTAATAGATAACTATACACTATCACTGCAATCTACACTACAGCTGAAAAGTTTGAAGTCAATTTTCACCTGGTTTATAACCATGTGATCGGTCCATACAGCGGTGATGGTTACTAAAAATGGGCCCATGTATAAGTGTGTAGACATTTCGTAATGCATCATGGGTGATTTAACGTAAATGATTCATTAAACACACATCTGTGAAAACATTTCTGATAATTTTCATGTAATATTATGTTAAAGTAAATGTAAGTTATTAATTAAAAGACGACTGATTCAGTCTGACCACAAACTTTTGAGCAGTAGTGTGTGTTGTATGCATGTGTCTGTCTGTATCTGATCAGGATTTTGTCATTAGTGTCAACAAAACGCTCATTTTTTTTTAGCTGTGTCTGTCATCAAAAATTAGTTGGAGTGTTTTAACTCTGATGGCAATTTCTCCCTAACAAGTCCACTTTATTGCGTGCTCCTATTTCTCCCATTAGTGGCTCATATGTATATAATTAGAAAACATGCATTAAGTGGACTAATTTCTCACACTTATCAGTGGCTCATGGTTGCTTAAGGCCTATATCTGTAGGGGAGACGTGGGTCAGTTGTAACACTTCCAATATCTCCAATCAGGGCTAAGTTTCAAATGATGTGACTCATCCTGTGCATGCTCAATTCAGTTCTGCTATCACATGTGAAAAATCAGCACATTTTGTCAAACACAGACAATTTAAAATGAAAAAAAGTAATTTGTATGCCAAAAAGTAAGTTTTTCTACTTTATTTCAATTTCTAATAGCATTATCTGCTTTGCAGTTAAACTCATCAAACTTAAATTATGTTATTTGTATGTCTATGGGGATATATTCTGTGTAGGTCTTTAGTGCTAATGTTTTAGCCGTTGGCTGTAATGTTAGCTAGTTCATGGCTATAGGAGTCTGGGTCAGTTGTAACAATAATGCAGATGTTACTACTTACCACACTATTACTTTAACTTATATTAAACAAGTTGGGGCAACGACATCAGCAGAGATAGGTTCACTGGTCGCTTTTGTATATGCGGTTAATGCCATTGGCAACACAATTCCTCCACTGTTTGTGTTCCCACACATACATTATGCAGACCACTGTGTCAGAGATGGACTAGTAGGAAGTATTGGTAATGGAAATAAATCAGGATGGGTGCAAGAAACAGATTTCCTCAGCTTTCTGAAGCACTTTGCAAACCACACCAAGGTAAGCCATGAAAAAAAGTAATGGAATTGCGATGCTGGTGAACAACTACATTTTTTCAGCTTCATTGTTATGTTCAAAAGTTGGTGCAAGAGTTGTAGGTTATAATGCCCACTGAGCCAACGAGGCCAAACTCAAGGAAGACCAACCAAAATTAATGAAATATTCAGTTGCAGAAAATTCCATAATTTGTCTTTTTTGGGGGGTTGACATATGTTCAAAAGCTAGATTTCTGCATTCTGTCACACACACACACATAGCTACATAAATGGCTCTAAGTGCATTCATGTGTTGAATAAACAAAGATTACATGTTAATGTTTTGTTAGTACCCCTTTTTCATTGTGTTTCATTTCACCCCAGGATATGTTACAACTAACCCAGACTATGGGGTTAATTGTAACATTTCACTCTTTGTGTTTGAGACCATACCATGCAATGGGTAATTGTGCTGCAGAGAAAATAGCTGCACTATTTAATAGCCGAGACATGTAAATACTTTGCATTACATTTTGAATCCACTACCTTAAAAGAACTCCAATTTACAGACAGAAATTTCAAAAATGTTACAACTATCCCCGGTCTTCCCTACTTGACTTACTCATACTTCTATATATTCTTCTGTAATAGATAACTATACACTGTATAGGAATTTCTTTCACTAAGGTATTAATCACATTATTTCATTGTTTTAACATGTCTGACACTCATACTTAAGACAAATGGTAGGGGGTGTAGTAAGGCTGTTGGGGGGAAAACAGGAACTCCACAGGAAGAGTCTTTTGTCTCTTCGAGGACTCTGGGAGGTAGCAAGGGAGTGTGAACCTTAAGGTGTGAAACAGCTGTGTACTGCCTTTTGTTCCTGGAGAAGGTATTTAACTGAGAGCCATGCTAGGCTCAGTGAGACTCTGCTGACCGTCTGTCCCGCGGCCAAGCTTGTTTGTATATTGTGTGCATGGATTAAAGAATGTTAGCTACCGCTCACCGCTCGTCTGCAGGCTATATTTAAGTGGAAAACTTCCACAACAACACTATCACTGCAATCAATCTACACTACAGCTCAAAAGTTTGAAGTCAATTTTCACCTGGTTTATAACCATGTGATCGGTCCATACAGCAGTGATTGTTTCTAAAATTTGGCGCACGTATAAGTGTGTAGACATTTCCTAATGCATCATGGGTGATTTAACTTAAATGGTTCATTAAACACACAACTGTCAAAAAATTACTGGTAAACTTTGTGTAATATTATGTTAAAGTAAATGTAAGTTATTAATTAAAAGACGACTGTTTCAATCTGACCACAAACCTTTGAGCAGTAGTGTGTGTTGTATGCAAGTGTCTGTCTGTATCTGATCAGGATTTTGTCATCAGTGTCAACAAAACACTCATTTTTTAGCTGTGTCCATCATCAAAATTGAGTTGGAGTGTTTTAACTCTGATGGCAATCTCTCCCTAACAAGTCCACTTTATTGCGTGCTCATTTTCTCCTATTAGTGGCTCATATGTGTATAATTAGGAAACATGCATTAAGTCGACTAATTTCTCACGCTTATCAGTGGCTCATGGTTGCTTAAGGCCTATGTCTGTACTTGACCACAGAGGCAGAGCATCATTCAACCTGCCAGCTGCCTATCTTGGGAGCTTTTCAAGGATGACAGACTCCACTTTCTCTGCAGCAAGACAGCTCATAACTTTTTTACAGTGTCTCCCTGTCCTCATACTTCTATATATTCCTCTGTAATAGATAACTATACACTATCATTGCAATCTACACTACAGCTCAAAAGTTTGAAGTCAATTTTCACCTGGTTTATAACCATGTGATCGGTCCATACAGCAGTGATGGTTACTAAAAATGGGCCCATGTATTAGTGTGTAGACATTTCCTAATGCATCATGGGTGATTTAACTTAAATGATTCATTAAACACACATCTGTGAAAACATTACTAAAATTGAGTTTATGGCAAACTCTCCCTAACATGTTCAGTTTATTGTGTGCTCATCAATCTACTCTACAGCTCAAAAAAGTTTGAAGTTAGTTACAAACGTCTTTTTTTCTTAAAAAAACAAGATTTGCTTTTAGATTTTGTAAATTAATTGTGAATGCAAATAAATATTATTCCTTAAAACTTGCATAGATCACCAATTATGAATGATGATTGATTAAATATTAACTGGTGTATGGATTACAACAATAATAGCGATTGTGTAGATTATATTACCTTTCCTCAGTTTATCACATTAAATCTCAGCTTACTAGTGACCCAGCAGTTTTCCAAGTACAGAAGCACTAATCAACATATTTTTTTCAAGTAATATTAAAATCTATTTTATATATTACCTTTTTAAACATCCCATTTTTCTTTCTAATGTCATTAAAACAAGTTTGCACATTTGTATAACAACAGCTGGATCTCCAGATCTTTCAAGCTTTTAGTTTTTTTTTCTCAGTGTCACACATGGATTAGTTTTTGTTTCTTTCAATAAGAAAGTCAAATCTTCAAACCCTAAAGCAATCTTTGTTTCTTTCAATCATTCCAATATTTTTTATCTCCTGTTATATAATTGCAGTTAACCAGGGCTTAGCTACTCTGATCTACAGTGATTTTGGGGGTGTGGATACCTATTTTTTTTCACAGGTGCAGAGCCTTTTTCTACAAAATTACGAATAAACTGCATTTTTTAAAAGTACCATTAACATAAATGTAGACTGACAAGTAACTCAACCTTTAACACAGTGATCAATAGAGAAGAAAGAAAATAACCCATTTCAAAATGTCTAGTTCCGATCAAAATTATTGTTCTGATTAAGGAAACAGTAAATCTGGCCGCATTATTGTCCTGATCCTCCAATTTTCCCTTTCCAATGTGACTAAATAAAAAGCAACTTTTTTAGATAAAAGCAGTTGCACACCCAGATATTTCTTACAGTAAGAATCCTCCAACAACCTTTCAAAAGAAACATTTTTTGTCTTTCCTCAATTTTGAGACCAACTGAACCCACAAGCCTGAAGCTGCAGACCCCAAACTAACCAAATGTAATGTTTCCTTAATCAGCACAGTCATTTTTAAGTCTTTATGTGTTATGTTTACTCACAGTTTTGATGCTTGCTTCTTCGACTTGATCCACGATTAGCTCTGCACCATCGCTCTGCTGTTTCCTCTCTCCTCATGCTTCTCCTCATGCTTCTCCTTCATGCGTCCTGTCCTCAGATATAATCCAACCAGCCTCCTTGTTTCCTCCTTGACTTGTATTCCCAAAATTTCAAGTTAAATTAAGAGTAATCCAGAAAAGTTTTCTTGCTTCAAAAGCTCTTCCAGTTGCCTGTCTTCTTGTCCTCCTTCAAATGTGCATTTCATATATTTGTATTTATTTGACTTCATATTGCCATGACAACACAAAAGCAGGTGGTTCTGTCCTCTGCTGGTGTTCCATAATGATGTAAAAGTATGTTAATAATCTTTAAACAGACACTCACTGATCCTGTAAGAGCAGGAATTTAACTACAAACCCTCATAGTTCCCATCAGTATCATTCATTCTGCTCTGCCTCAATGGTCACAGTGGCTGGTTTAAGTACGTTTGCCCCATAGAAATCCACTAATGTTCAGTGAGTCCCTTTGATACATATTTAGATCTTCATAATTTTCAGGGTGCATGAGTGGTATATCTCCATCTCATCCTAAACATTTTCCCAACATGTAAAAGGCATACGTCCACAAGATTTTGATTTGTTTAATTTGAATTGAAACTTGTTTTTTTTTCTGAATAAATGTGTGAGATGGCCCTCAGGCTTCTAAATCCACGTCCAGGTTTGGGTGACTACTTGGATTAGGGGAGTACTATTTAGAGCAATGTTTGTCACTTTGGTTAATTGCTCAACTCAGGCCGTTTTTGTTTTGGAGTGTTTTCACTCTGATGGCAATCTCTCCCTAACAAGTCCACTTTATCGAGTGCTCATTTTCTCCTATTAGTGGCTCATAGGAGTATAACTAATGAAGTGTATGCATGTTTCCTAATCTGTCACGCTTATCAGTGGCTCATGGTTGCTTAAGGCCTATGTCTGTACTTGACCACAGAGGCAGAGCATCATTCAACCTGCCAGCTGCCTATCTTGGGAGCTTTTCAAGGATGACAGACTCCACTTTCTCTGCAGCAAGACAGCTCATAACTTTTTTACAGTGTCTCCCTGTCCTCATACTTCTATATATTCCTCTGTAATAGATAACTATACACTATCATTGCAATCAATCTAAACTACAGCTCAAAAGTTTGAAGTCAATTTTCACCTGGTTTATAACCATGTGATCAGTCCATACAGCAGTGATGGTTACTAAAAATGGGCCTATGTATAAGTGTGTAGACATTTCCTAATGTATCATGGGTGATTTAACCAATAAAAGATTCATTAAACACACATCTGTGAAAACATTACTGGTAAACTTTGTGTAATATTATTATAAGGCAGTGACTGGAATAGGTCATAAGGTGTCGCTGTTGAGCTGCATATACATTGTAAATTTTAGCAATTTTGACCATTTGTCCTCTGCAGGACACCGTAGTTCAGATTTCTCGTTCGCGCGTGCGCCATCTTGGTTCAGTGTTTACTGTGATTTGCAAAGGTAAGCACTAGGGGTGCAAAGATACTCGTATCGACATTGAACCGTTCGATACAGTGCTTTCGGTTCGGTAGGCATATGTATGAACAATACATTTTTAATTTATTTTATCAACTTTCCTTCTGACGGTGCTGTCTGTGTTGAGCGCTCAGTGGATCTGCGCTTGACAGTGCAGCCTAGGCGGAGTAGTCGAACGCAGATTCACTGAGCGCAGGGCAAGCTAGCGAGACAGAAGTTAAGCTGTCCTTGCAACATGACAAATTGAATCTCCCCCACCCTCATTCAGATCTGACGTTTGGAACTATTTTGGTTTTCAAGCGCATCATGGACTAAAGTAAAACAGTATGTTGGATGTGCCAGCAATGCTCAATTACATGGGTGGGAACTAGTGTGTTAGCGCAGTTAGCTCGTTAACGTGTTGGCCGTCCAGCCCCACACAGGCGATCCGAGGTAGCTCGTTAACAGAGATTTGCCTTGTTGTGGCGTTAACCTCATTTCAGATTAACGCTGACAGCACTAGTGGAAACACAACGAATATGACTGCACATTTACGCTGACATCATCCTAGTGCAAAGACAAGTGGAAGCAGACAAAAACAAGCACGCATGCTACAAACTTTACCCGAGTCATTTAGACAGCCGTTAGCACATGACCCAGATAGCAAGGAGACATTGAACAGATGTTGATTTTCCATCTGAACCATCAGAATCGTCATGCTTGAAATGTCAACACAAAACCAATGTTGAAACAACATTGAAATACTGATGAAACCTGACACTGACATTGAAATAACATTGATTCACTGTTGTTCTGTCATCGTTGATTGTTGATCTATTTATAGTTGACAAGGTGACAACAATCACGTTGAAAAACCATTGATTTATGGTTTCGCGGGAAATTAAAGCTGCTACCACTTGGACTATTCCATAGCCCCCCCTCTCACAGTGGTACATCCCTTCAGGTAACCATTGTCTTGTACAGTAGAGCGGGACATTAGATTTACTCTCAGCGGAATTGACCGGAGAAGGCATCAGTTCATGCACTGCACTGGCCTGCACCACGATTAATATAAGGTAAGAATGAATGACTTTTGTTCTATTCGTTATTTCCACGGTTGCATTTGAATAACAGTAAAAAACAAACAAACTTGTTAATGTGAAGTTTCGGACAAAATGTGGGAGCCCGAAATTGTGTCTACTTTCATCTTACAATCCGGCAACAAATAAATTGCACTGCGAACAAAGTCAACAAAGAAAACATTTTCGTTTCATACTTTTCCGTTATATTCCCTTACAAAGCTAGCTAGCTAGCTTTAACGCTTCGAGGGTTCCTTTGTTCTTGCCGTCGCCTCGGCGCTTGACCCAGACTTTCGCTCTGTAGTTGCTTTTTAGCATAGTACTACAAAAAATTGTAAATCTGTGATATATGATTGATAAACGTAAAGGTAACTGTATAAATGTGTTCAATGACTTTGGTACTTTTAATGATTGGAGAGCACCCGCTTCGATTCGCACTCAATTCAAACTTTACGTTGCACGCTCACCTAACTTTACGTTGCACGCTCACCTAACTTTACGTTGCACGCTCACCTAACTTTACGTTGCACGCTCACCTACCTTGTGTTTGCACCTTTTGTCCACACGTAAACTGCGTTTTATTATTTATTTATTAGTTTTTTCGCCTCTCACTGCTTAAGCCATTAATCTTTCTGGAATTGTTTTTTTAAACAGATGCGACCTCGCAAAAGATATTAGCTATGCTGTCAGACCTGACGACAGCTGTTAACGAACTCCGTGAGGAGGTCAGAGCCATCCGCCATCCCTGCTGAAATGAATCGGTAGATGCTGGGGTACTGCCTCTGGATTTGCCCTTGCACAACATTGAGGAGCTAAACAATGCAGAGGCAGCTCTTCAATCATAAGAGGCAAATAAGGCAATGGTAAGTATATAAAGGTTATGTACACTTTGTAACTATAAAGTGTAATAGCTGTCAGATGTGATTTAAATACATAACAACGGCCTGTTGATTAAACACACAAGCACTTGCATACACATTTAAGACATGAGACACGCTAATTCCATCTCTTAAAATGTGTCTATAGGTGAGACGCTTTGCCTTGATTGGAGGGACCACACTGGAGGTGCGAGTCCGCCGTGTAATGGCTTATGCCATTAGAAATGAGCTGGCCTCGGTACTCAACTGGGCAGGGAAAAAAACCAAGGACCAGACAAAGCAAAAAATGGCATTTAAAGATACAGCGCTCTGCAAATGCATATATGGTGGTAAGTTTTACAGTTTTTTTGCTATATTACTTTGTCTTTCTTAATAACAAGACTTTCATGTCCGGTTAATCTGGAGATGGAGTCTTTGGTCTTTGGCTTGTTTAGTCCTCGGGTTGTAGTTGTACAGCCCGAGGACCCCATGTTTATTTTGTTTTAAAGGCTACACGGCACACCATGCTAAGACTTATCACTTTTTCCGCTCATAGCTCTTTGGGAATCAAATGCGGCAGTTTGCAGATTTACGCCTGGTGACTTTCATGTTTATCAGCCTAGGAGTTTACATACTTTCTCCCCGCTGAAGACAGTTAACAAGAGCTTATTCATGTGCTCTAATTCACTTTTTTTGTTTGTGTGTGTGTATTTTTTTCCTAGATGGCCTGACGCAGCAGTTAGGGGCAAACTCTATGTCCGAGTTTGTCTTTGCACAAGCAGTGCAGAAATGGCTCCGATACGCCCCAGATCGTATGGGTATGGGTGGTGCAGGATGCACATCATGCATCCCCATCCCAGAGTAAAAAATTACAAACTTCTGTGAAACATATAAATGTAAATAGGAAACTGTCTTTTAATAAAGTATTTAGCAAACGAAACATGCCTATTGACCTTTTTTTGTTTATTTTTTTTCTCTGTTACATCACATGCAATGCTTTCTTATTTTAGGATATTAATATTGACATGATACATTGTGAGACATTTGTTGTTGTTTTTTTTTTATAAAGGGTGTCCAATTTGAGGAATAAGTACAATTATGTGTTTAGGTGGTTTAAGTATTGATGGAAACATGCAGTAGTTTAGTATTGGTTAAAATACTTATAAAGAAAGGTAGATTTCCAGTCATGATTTAACTGTTGTTTTAATAAAAAGCAACTGTGCGAAAGAGGTGGAAAATCAACACCATAGCTCAACAGTGTTTCAATATCAGAATCTGACATTGTTTCAATGTCAGGTTTCAACATTGATTCAACATCAAAACCTGACGTTGTTTCAACATTAAAAAAGGGTGCAAGAGAGATGTTAGGTCAACGTCACACTTCAACGTTGGTTCAATGACGTCGCCTGATATTGACTCCACGTTGTTTCAATGTTTCCTTGCTATCTGGGGATTCTCCTTATGGGGACCTGATATGTTTAATATGCTGCTGAGAATATAGCCCAGAAGAAGCGTATAGTATAGCTTTTATTTAGGAAAGAGCCATTTCTCTGTAATAAACTCTCTTTTCCAAAGATGAGCGATTCCTCAATCAGATACAGGGCTCGCAAAATCGCTAGCCCGACGTCCCGGGGCTAGCGATTTTTCCAGTCGGGCTACCAAAATCTATCTCTGCCCTGCCCGTCGGCCTATCGTAGGAAGGAAAAATATATGTCAATGCTTTTGCATTCTTTCAGAAATGTAGCTGGGTAATTATATCATTGGCATCGGTGAGCCACTGTCAATATGTGACATATTGAAATCCCGTTTGAATTTGCGCTTGTTTTTTGCTTTCACTTTGCAATCGTGAACTGTGTATAGAGAGGGACAGTACTGATTGGTGAGCAATGATAATTTGCGCACCAATTCCTCTGACATAATCTTATCAATCATTAGCTTACTATGCAAACATGACAAGTGAGATCTCCCACAGCAAGCTTAAACATGTGAGAGGTTGATTGCACAGAGAATCGCTGAGCGTTATGTTAGTGCGTGTGTAAAAGCAGCAGGATATATATTTTAGTTCTGCTGAGCCAAATAAGACAGGTCAGGGTGAAGAAGTGACAGCCAAAGAAAAGCTTACCACAAAACAGAAAAATTATGACAAATCAGACTATAAGGCGAAAAGAAAGTGCAGCTTTATGGTTTCATGGACAAAAGAATTTCTGTGGCTGCAATATGACGAGCTAAATAACCAGGGGTGCACATAAGTGGTCCGCAGGTGCGCATTCGCTGTCAAAATAAAAAACGCGCACAAGATAAGAAGTTTCAATCCGTGTTTGCGTACATAAGATTTTCCGGAGGAGGACAGACATTTGTTTAGAACTCTTAAAGATGTCGAAGAAGCTCCTTTAAGCAATTACTTTGGTGTTCCTCCACCTCCAAAGAAATGTCAGAAGGAGTCCGAACCACAAAAGAAGCTCGTATTCTCGGAAAAGTGGTTGCAGGAGGTGAGCTGGCTTCAAACAAATGATGAACGCACAGAGATGTGGTGCAGAATGTGCCGTAAAAATTTAATAAATGACAAATTAAAAAGGCATGAACATTTTTTTTTGTATCGAAAAAATATCGAACCGTGACACCAAAGTATCGAACCGAACCGTGAATTTTGTATATCGTTGCACCCCTAGTAAGCACTGTCAGTGGTGTACTGCATTGGTTTTTTGTTTAAAAATAAGTGTTCCACTGTGTAAAATGGCGGTTTGCTAAGCATATATTTTGTTTATTGAGAGGTTCATGTGCTGTCTGATGAGAGGATGAGCAGTTTGTGTGGATGTTCCATTTTGTAATATCTGCCGCAATTTCGGGCTACATTCCCGCTAGTTAGCAGAGCACTCATTTGGGCAAAGTAATGCAAGATGAAGCATTAGCTTTTCAGCTACAATTTGCTGGTAGTCCAGCTATGTTACTTTTGTGTCATACACATTCCTGAGACCGAGGAATTTTGTAAAGACATGATTATTTTTGCTTAATGTGTTTTTTATATATTTGTTGTTGGCTTTTACTATGTTGATAATCACGCAGTGTTTACTGTGATTTGCAAAGGGCCAGCAGCAGAGTTGGAGTGGTGTTTGCCCCAGCATCTGAATAAACGGCGCGGTCCGAGCCACAAATTGAATGCCTGTGTCTGACTGGTCTCTCTACTGTGCACCCCAATCCAACACAAACTTACACAACGCAGAGTCCGGGGTGTAGGGAGGCCCCTGCACTGGTTGGGTTACATTATGTTAAAGTAAATGTAAGTTATTAATTAAAAGACGACTGATTCAGTCTGACCACAAACCTTTGAGCAGTAGTGTGTGTTGTATGCATGTGTCTGTCTGTATCTGATCAGGATTTTGTCATCAGTGTCAACAAAACGCTAAATTGTTTAGCTGTGTCCATCATCAAAATTGAGTTGGAGTGTTTTACCTCTGATGGCAATCTCTCCCTAACAAGTCCACTTTATTGCGTGCTCATTTTGTCCTATTAGTGGCTCATAGGAGTCTAACTAATGAACTGTATGCATGTTTCCTAATCTGTCACGCTTATCAGTGGCTCATGGTTGCTTAAGGCCTATGTCTGTACTTGACCACAGAGGCAGAGCATCATTCAACCTGCCAGCTGCCTATCTTGGGAGCTTTTCAAGGATGACAGACTCCACTTTCTCTGCAGCAAGACAGCTCATAACTTTTTTACAGTGTCTCCCTGTCCTCATACTTCTATATATTCTTCTGTAATAGATAACTATACACTATCATTGCAATCTACACTACAGCTCAAAAGTTTGAAGTCAATGTTCACCTGGTTTATAACCATGTGATCGGTCCACACAGGAGCGATTGTTACTAAAAATGGGCCCATGTTTAAGTGTGTAGACATTTCCTAATGCATCATGGGTGATTTAACATAAATGATTCATTAAACACACATCTGTGAAAACATTACTGGTAAACGTTGTGTAATTTTATGTTAAAGCAAATATAATTTTGCAATTAAGACAAGGATATTTGAATCTGACCACAAACTTTTGAGCAGTAGTGTGTGTTGTATGCATGTGTCTGTCTGTATCTGATCAGGATTTTGTCATCAGTGTCAACAAAACGCTCATTTTTTTTAGCTGTGTCCATCATCAAAATTGAGTTGGAGTGTTTTAACTCTGATGGCAATCTCTCCCTAACAAGTCCACTTTATTGCGTGCTCATTTTCTCCTATTAGTGGCTCATACGTATATAATGAGAAAACATGCATTAAGTGGACTAATTTGTCACGCTTATCAGTGGCTCATGGTTGCTTAAGGCCTATGTCTGTACTTGACCACAGAGGCAGAGCATCATTCAACCTGCCAGCTGCCTATCTTGGGAGCTTTTCAAGGATGACAGACTCCACTTTCTCTGCAGCAAGACAGCTCATAACTTTTTTACAGTGTCTCCCTGTCCTCATACTTCTATATATTCCTCTGTAATAGATAACTATACACTATCATTGCAATCTACACTACAGCTCAAAAGTTTGAAGTCAATTTTCACCTGGTTTATAACCATGTGATCGGTCCATACAGCAGTGATTGTTACTAAAAATGGGCCCATGTTTAAGTGTTTAGACATTTCCTAATGCATCATGGGTGATTTAACTTAAATGGTTCATTAAACACACAACTGTCAAAAAATTACTGGTAAACTTTGTGTAATATTATGTTAAAGTAAATGTAAGTTATTAATTAAAAGACGACTGTTTCAATCTGGCCACAAACCTTTGAGCAGTAGTGTGTGTTGTATGCATGTGTCTGTCTGTATCTGATCAGGATTTTGTCATCAGTGTCAAGAAAACGCTAAATTTTTTAGCTGTGTCCATCATCAAAATTGAGTTGGAGTGTTTTAACTCTGATGGCAATCTCTCCCTAACAAGTCCACTTTATTGCGTGCTCATTTTCTCCTATTAGTGGCTCATACGTATATAATTAGAAAATATGCATTAAGTCGACTAATTTCTCACGCTTATCAGTGGCTCATGGTTGCTTAAGGCCTATGTCTGTACTTGACCACAGAGGCAGAGCATCATTCAACCTGCCAGCTGCCTATCTTGGGAGCTTTTCAAGGATGACAGACTCCACTTTCTCTGCAGCAAGACAGCTCATAACTTTTTTACAGTGTCTCCCTGTCCTCATACTTCTATATATTCCTCTGTAATAGATAACTATACACTATCATTGCAATCTACACTACAGCTGAAAAGTTTGAAGTCAATTTTCACCTGGTTTATAACCATGTGATCGGTCCACACAGGAGCGATTGTTACTAAAAATGGGCCCATGTATTAGTGTGTAGACATTTCCTAATGCATCATGGGTGATTTAACTTAAATGATTCATTAAACACACATCTGTGAAAACATTACTAAATTGAGTTTATGGCAAACTCTCCCTAACATGTTCAGTTTATTGTGTGCTCATCAATCTACTCTACAGCTCAAAAAAGTTTGAAGTTAGTTACAAACGTCTTTTTTTCTTAAAAAAAGAAGATTTGCTTTTAGATTTTGTAATTTAATTGTGAATGCAAATAAATATTATTCCTTAAAACTTGCATAGATCACCAATTATGAATGATGATTGATTAAATATTAACTGGTGTATGGATTACAACAATAATAGCGAGTGTGTAGATTATATTACCTTTCCTCAGTTTATCACATTAAATCTCAGCTTACTAGTGACCCAGCAGTTTTCCAAGTACAGAAGCGCTAATCAACATATTTTTTTCAAGTAATATAAAAATCAATTTTATATATTACCTTTTTAAACATCCCATTTTTCTTTCTAATGTCATTAAAACAAGTTTGCACATTTGTATAACAACAGCTGGACCTCCAGATCTTTCAAGCTTTTAGTTTTTTTTCTCAGTGTCACACATGGATTAGTTTTCGTCTCTTTCAATAAGAAAGTCAAATCTTCAAACCCTAAAGCAATCTTTGTTTCTTTCAATCATTCCAATATTTTTCATCTCCTGTTATATAATTGCAGTTAACCAGGGCTTAGCTACTCTGATCTACAGTGATTTTGGGGGTGTGGATACCTATTTTTTTTCACAGGTGCAGAGCCTTTTTCTACAAAATTACGAATAAACTGCATTTTTTAAAAGTACCATTAACATAAATGTAGACTGACAAGTAACTCAACCTTTAACACAGTGATCAATAGAGAAGAAAGAAAATAACCCATTTCAAAATGTCTAGTTCCGATCAAAATTATTGTTCTGATTAAGGAAACAGTAAATCTGATTTGACATTATTGTCCCGATCCTCCAATTTTCCCTTTCCAATGTGACTAAATAAAATTCAACTTTTTTTTAAAATGAAAGCAGTTGCACACCCAGATATTTCTTACAGTAAGAATCCTCCAACAACCTTTCAAGAGAAACATTTTTTGTCTTTCCTCAATTTTGAGACCAACTGAACCCACAAACCTGAAGCTGCAGACCCCAAACTAACCAAATGTAATGTTTCCTTAATCAGCACAGTCATTTTTAAGTCTTTATGTGTTATGTTTACTCACAGTTTTGATGCTTGCTTCTTCGACTTGATCCACGATTAGCTCTGCACCATCGCTCTGCTGTTTCCTCTCTCCTCATGCTTCTCCTCATGCTTCTCCTTCATGCGTCCTGTCCTCAGATATAATCCAACCAGCCTCCTTGTTTCCTCCTTGACTTGTATTCCCAAAATTTCAAGTTAAATTAAGAGTAATCCAGAAAAGTTTTCTTGCTTCAAAAGCTCTTCCAGTTGCCTGTCTTCTTGTCCTCCTTCAAATGTGCATTTCATATATTTGTATTTATTTGACTTCATATTGCCATGACAACACAAAAGCAGGTGGTTCTGTCCTCTGCTGGTGTTCCATAATGATGTAAAAGTATGTTAATAATCTTTAAACAGACACTCACTGATCCTGTAAGAGCAGGAATTTAACTACAAACCCTCATAGTTCCCATCAGTATCATTCATTCTGCTCTGCCTCAATGGTCACAGTGGCTGGTTTAAGTACGTTTGCCCCATAGAAATCCACTGATGTTCAGTGAGTCCCTTTGATACATATTTAGACCTTCATAATTTTCAGGGTGCATGAGTGTTATATCTCCATCTCATCCTAAACATTTTACCAACATGTAAAAGGCATACGTCCACAAGATTTTGATTTGTTTAATTTGAATTGAAACTTGTTTTTTTCTGAATAAATGTGTGAGATGGCCCTCAGGCCTCTAAATCCACGTCCAGGTTTGGGTGACTACTTGGATTAGGGGAGTATTATTTAGAGCAATGTTTGTCACTTTGGTTAATTGCTCAACTCAAGCCGTTTTTGTTTTGGAGTGTTTTAACTCTGATGGCAATCTCTCCCTAACAAGTCCACTTTATCGAGTGCTCATTTTGTCCTATTAGTGGCTCATAGGAGTCTAACTAATGAACTGTATGCATGTTTCCTAATCTGTCACGCTTATCAGTGGCTCATGGTTGCTTAAGGCCTATGTCTGTACTTGACAACAGAGGCAGAGCATCATTCAACCTGCCAGCTGCCTATCTTGGGAGCTTTTCAAGGATGACAGACTCCACTTTCTCTGCAGCAAGACAGCTCATAACTTTTTTACAGTGTCTCCCTGTTCTCATACTTCTATATATTCCTCTGTAATAGATAACTATACACTATCACTGCAATCTACACTACAGCTCAAAAGTTTTAAGTCAATTTTCACCTGGTTTATAACCATGTGATCGGTCCACACAGGAGCGATTGTTACTAAAAATGGGCCTATGTATTAGTGTGTAGACATTTCCTAATGCATCATGGGTGATTTAACATAAATGATTCATTAAACACACATCTGTGAAAACATTTCTGATAATTTTCATGTAAGTAAGTAAGTAAGTAAAACTTTATTTATATAGCACCTTTCAAGATAAAAATCTCAAAGTGCTTCACAGAAGCTAAAACCTAAAAATAAAAATCAACCAAAAGCAAGTTTAAAAAGATGAGTTTTTAGCTGTTTTTTAAAAGCGACCACTGAGTCCACAGATCTCAGGCTCAAAGGGAGAGAGTTCCACAGTCTGGGGGCCACAGTTCCAAAAGCTTTGTCGCCTTTTGTTTTCAGCCTCGTGTGTTGGACAGCAAGCAAGCCCTGGTCACATGACCTCAGGGACCTGCTGGGAATGTATGCATGTAAAAGTTCACTTATATATGTTGGTGCTTGTCCATGCAGAGCCCTGAAAGTCAAGGTCAAAACCTTAAACTGGATTCTGAATTTAACGGGGAGCCAGTGCAGCTGAATCAGCAGGGGTGTGACATGGGAAAACTTGGAGGACTTGGTCAGAAGCTTTGCAGCAGCGTTCTGAACGACTTGCAGACGCTCCAAAGAGGCTTTACATAAACAAGTAAACAAAGAGTTACAATAGTCCAGACGAGATGAAACAAATGCATGAATAACAATTTCTAATTCGGAGCGCGATACAATGGGACTCAGCTTAGCAATGTTTCTCAAGTGATAAAAACAGGAGCGAACCAAAGATTTTACATGGGCGTCCAAAGTCAGAGCTGAGTCAATACTAACACCAAGGCTCCTGATAGACGGTTTTGCAAATGTAGCAAGTGGACCCAAGTTTTCCATAACACTAGGTACAACATTTTTAGGAGCACAAACAAGAACTTCAGTCTTCTCCTCATTTAGTTGAAGAAAGTTTCCAGCCATCCAACATCTAATGGAGTCTATGCACTTATGCAAAATCTGTAGCTTGGAAACATCATGGGGCTTAAAGGAGATATATAACTGAATATCATCTGCATAGCAGTGATACGAAATGTCCTTAAAAGTGCTCAATAAGTGTTGAAGAGGAAGTAAATACAGTAAGAACAATAAAGGCCCCAAAACTGAACCTTGTGGCACACAATAAGCAAGAAAAGTAGAAGAGGAACTGTACTTAGAGGTAGCCACAGAAAAGGATCGTTCATGCAAATAGGATTCAAACCAGTCCAAAGCAGCCCCTGATATACCCACCCAGTGTCTCAGCCTATCTAGCAGAATATGATGGTCCACAGTATCAAAGGCGGAGGTCAGGTCCAACATCAACAGAACGGAGCATTCTCCTGCATCACATCTCATCAAAATGTCGTTGGAGACTCTAAGAAGTGCAGTTTCAGTAGAGTGAGCTCTACGAAAGCCAGATTGGAATTTATCCAGAATGCTGTATTCATCTAAAACAGCTATAAGCTGCTTAGCCACAACCTTTTCTAAAATCTTAGAAATGAACGGTAATTTTGAAATCGGTCTGTAGCTACTAAGAAGAGAAGCATCAAGCTTAGGTTTTTTTAACAGTGGGTGAATGACAGCATTCTTACAATAAACAGGGACCTGACCAGAAACCAGTGAGGTATTGATAATTGTGAGCACACAGGGACCAACAGACTGAAAGACATTTTTAAACAAAGATCCAGGTAAAATATCAAGAAAGCAGGACGATGCTTTCATTGAATTAACTAACTTGACCAGCTCAGGTAAAGACACAGGTAAAAATCTTTCTAAAATTAAAGGCCTAGCTTGAGTTGGAGCAGACAAGAGAGACACAGAAGGAGAGATATTGTTCCTCACATTACTGACTTTTTCAACGAAGAAAGAAAGAAATTTTTCACAATCTTCATTTGATATAATTGGGACAGCATGTGGAGCAGGAGCAACAATATCATTAATGGTGTCGAATAGCACCTTAGGGTTACCTCTGCTCTTAGACACTAAGTCTGAGAAATAGGCCGCCCTCGCATCTCGAACTGAAGTGTTAAAAGAGACTAAAAGGTCCTTTAAATGAAGGAGATGGACATGCAAACGCGTTTTCCTCCATAAACGCTCAACCTTACGGCAGCAACGCTTTAAGGAGCGAATGCTGTCATTTATCCAGGGAGACGACTTTGAAACCGGAGCTAGTCTAGTTTTGACAGGACAAACATTGTCTAAAATACAAAGACAATGATTATTAAAGAGATTTGTTAAAAAATGAACATCTTTATAAGGAGATAAAACTAAATTAAAAGCATCGGAAAATTTAACAGCAGTAGAGGAAGTTAAGATGCGAGAGCTAACCACATGTCGAATAGGAGAGAGGGACAAATGAAAAGACAGATTAAAAAGAATACAATGATGATCCGAAATAAAAATGTCCTCAGTACAAATAAAATCAATGTTTAAACCTAAAGTAAAAACAAGGTCCAGTGTGTGTCCTTTGGTGTGTGTGGGACCAGACACATGCTGAGTAAAATGAAAAGAATCCATGACGCTAAGGAAACCTCTGGCAAAGAGGTCAGAGTCATCATCAACGTGTATATTAAAATCCCCGACTATAACCAGTCTGGACAGCTTCAAAGTCGAGGATAAAAAGTCACTGAACTCCTTTAAAAACATACTGTTTAGGCCAGGCGGACGATACACTACAGCGCAGTAAAATGGATCTTTATGTCCAATTCTAACTAGCTGTAGTTCAAAGGATGAAAAATGCCCGACCAACACTGCGCGACAGTAAAACCGGCTTCCAAACACCGCAGCGACACCTCCTCCTCGACCCGACGTCCGAGGCTGGCTGATGAATGAGAACCCACTCGGACAGAGTTTGATGAAGGATGAAAAGTCGCCATCGCGCTGCCAGGTTTCGGTTAGAAATAAGAAGTAAGACTGGACATTTACTTTAATATTATGTTAAAGTAAATGTAAGTTATTAATTAAAAGACGACTGTTTCAATCTGACCACAAACCTTTGAGCAGTAGTGTGTGTTGTATGCATGTGTCTGTCTGTATCTGATCAGGATTTTGTCATCAGTGTCAACAAAACGCTCATTTGTTTAGCTGTGCCTGTCATCAAAATTGAGTTGGAGTGTTTTAACTCTGATGGCAATCTCTCCCTAACAAGTCCACTTTATCGAGTGCTCATTTTGTCCTATTAGTGGCTCATAGGAGTCTAACTAATGAACTGTATGCATGTTTCCTAATCTGTCACGCTTATCAGTGGCTCATGGTTGCTTAAGGCCTATGTCTGTACTTGACCACAGAGGCAGAGCATCATTCAACCTGCCAGCTGCCTATCTTGGGAGCTTTTCAAGGATGACAGACTCCACTTTCTCTGCAGAAAGACAGCTCATAACTTTTTTACAGTGTCTCCCTGTCCTCATACTTCTATATATTCTTCTGTAATAGATGACTATACACTATCACTGCAATCTACACTACAGCTCAAAAGTTTGAAGTCAATTTTCACCTGGTTTATAACCATGTGATCGGTCCATACAGCAGTGATGGTTACTAAAAATGGGCCCATGTATTAGTGTTTAGACATTTCCTAATGCATCATGGGTGATTTAACTTAAATGGTTCATTAAACACACAACTGTCAAAAAATTACTGGTAAACTTTGTGTAATATTATGTTAAAGTAAATGTATGTTATTAATTAAAAGACGACTGTTTCAATCTGACCACAAACCTTTGAGCAGTAGTGTGTGTTGTATGCATGTGTCTGTCTGTATCTGATCAGGATTTTGTCATCAGTGTCAACAAAACGCTCATTTTTTTAGCTGTGTCCATCATAAAAAATTGAGTTGGAGTGTTTTAACTCTGATGGCAATCTCTCCCTAACAAGTCCACTTTATTGCGTGCTCATTTTGTCTTATTAGTGGCTCATACGTATATAATGAGAAAACATGCATTAAGTGGACTACTTTCTCACGCTTATCAGTGGCTCATGGTTGCTTAAGGCCTATGTCTGTACTTGACCACAGAGGCAGAGCATCATTCAACCTGCCAGCTGCCTATCTTGGGAGCTTTTCAAGGATGACAGACTCCACTTTCTCTGCAGCAAGACAGCTCATAACTTTTTTACAGTGTCTCCCTGTCCTCATACTTCTATATATTCTTCTGTAATAGATAACTATACACTATCACTGCAATCTACACTACAGCTCAAAAGTTTGAAGTCAATTTTCACCTGGTTTATAACCATGTGATCGGTCCATACAGCAGTGATGGTTACTAAAAATGGGCCCATGTTTAAGTGTTTAAGAAGTCTATGGTCCCCACATGCCTCAAAAGATCCACCATCATCCCTGTGCCCAAGAACAGCAAACCCTCATCCCTGAACGATTAACGGCCAGTTGCACTGACTTCGGTAGTAATGAAGGTGTTTGAGAGGCTGCTGAAGAACATCATCTCCTCCTCCATCCCAGACACCACAGATCCGCTACAGTTCGCCTACCGATCCAACAGATTCACAGAGGACGCCATCGCCCACGTCCTGCACACCACCCTCAGCTACTTTGACAAGAAACAGGGTAACTATGTGAGAATGCTGTTTGTTGATTACAGTTCAGCGTTTAACACAATAGTGCCCTGCAGACTGTTCACAAAGCTGAGGGATCTGGGACTTAACAGCCATCTGTGTGCATGGGTGTTGGACTTCCTCACTGGCAGAACTCAGGTGGTGAGGGTGGGTAGATGCGTCTCTAACAGCATCACCATCAACACAGGAGCACCTCAGCGATGTGTCCTCTTGCCACTGCTCTAATCCCTCTACACTTCAGACTGTGTGGCCACCCACGGCTCCAACACCATTGTGAAGTTTGCTGACGACACAGTGGTGTTGGGTGCCATCTCCAACAACGATGAGGCGGCCTACATGGACGAAGTGAAGAATCTGGCATCATGGTGCCAGGACAACCACCTCCAGCTGAACGTCGGCAAGACCAAGGAGCTGCCGGTGGACTTCAGAAGGAGTCAGCACAGAGACTACAAGCCCATTATCATCAATGGAGCTCCAGTGGAGAGGGTGCAGTCCTTCAAGTATCTTGGTGTCCACATCTCCTCAGGCCTGACATGGTCTGCCCACATTCAGGTCCAGACCAAAAAGGCTAGGCAGCGCCTGTATCACCTACGACAACTGAGGAAGTTCAGGGTCTCTCCAAAGATCCTCAGGATTTTCTATACAGGCGCTGTGGAGAGCATCCTCACACAGAACATGATATCGTGGTTTGGGAACAGCTGTGTGAAGGACCAAAAAGCTCTCCAGAGAGTGATCCGTACAGCAGAACGCTGCTGCAGGATTGCTCTCCCCCCGCTTCAGGACACCTACACCAGGAGATGCCGGACTATAGCAGAGCAGATACTGAAGGACCCGTCCCATCCTGGCAACAAACTGTTCCAACTTCTGCAATCTGGCAGAAGTTTCCTCATCATCCGGGCAAGGACAGAGAGACTAAAGAGGAGCTTCTATCCCCAAGCCATCCGGGCTCTAAACACACACACCCGCCGTCTCACATCATCTATAATTGACTGAGACAGGACTCTGTTCCAGACACTCTAAACCCAGGCACAATGTACATTCCAAATTCCTTTAATTTTAAATATGTTTATATTGTCTATTCTGTAAAATAGTCAGATGTCTATTCATATTAATGTACAGAATTCACCTGCTTGCTGCTACTACTGCACATTCACCCAATGTATATACTCTATATATATATGTATGTATATATATATATATATATATATATATATATATATATATATAAATTTTATATATAAATATATAAAATGTTCTTCCTCTACACCCCCCCCCCCCCCCCCCCCCCCCCCCCCCCCCCCCCCCATCTTTCCACATGTTGAGGAGCGTATAAGGCTACATTACACTGTGTGTTATACTTGTATAACTATGCATGTGACAAATAAAGAACCTTGAACCTTGATGTGTGCAGACATTTCCTAATGCATCATGGGTGATTTAACTTAAATGATTCATTAAACACACATCTGTGAAAACATTACTGGTAAACGTTGTGTAATTTTATGTTAAAGCAAATATAATTTTACAATTAAGACAAGGATATTTGAATCTGACCACAAACTTTTGAGCAGTAGTGTGTGTTGTATGCATGTGTCTGTCTGTATCAGATCAGGATTTTGTCATCAGTGTCAACAAAACGCTCATTTTTTTAGCTGTGTCCATCATCAAAATTGAGTTGGAGTGTTTTAACTCTGATGGCAATCTCTCCCTAACAAGTCCACTTTATTGCGTGCTCATTTTCTCCTATTAGTGGCTCATAGGAGTCTAACTAATGAACTGTATGCATGTTTCCTAATCTGTCACGCTTATCAGTGGCTCATGGTTGCTTAAGGCCTATGTCTGTACTTGACCACAGAGGCAGAGCATCATTCAACCTGCCAGCTGCCTATCTTGGGAGCTTTTCAAGGATGACAGACTCCACTTTCTCTGCAGCAAGACAGCTCATAACTTTTTTACAGTGTCTCCCTGTCCTCATACTTCTATATATTCTTCTGTAATAGATAACTATACACTATCGCTGCAATCTACACTACAGCTCAAAAGTTTGAAGTCAATTTTCACCTGGTTTATAACCATGTGATCGGTCCACACAGGAGCGATTGTTACTAAAAATGGGCCCATGTATTAGTGTGTAGACATTTCCTAATGCATCGTGGGTGATTTAACGTAAATGATTCATTAAACACACATCTGTGAAAACATTACTAAAACTGAGTTTATTGCAAACTCTCCCTAACATGTTCAGTTTATTCCGAGCTCATCAATCTACACTACAGCTCAAAAAAGTTTGAAGTTAGTTACAAACGTCTTTTTTTCTTAAAAAAACAAGATTTGCTTTTAGATTTTGTAAATTAATTGTGAATGCAAATAAATATTATTCCTTAAAACTTGCATAGATCACCAATTATGAATGATGATTGATTAAATATTAACTGGTGTATGGATTACAACAATAATAGCGAGTGTGTAGATTATATTACTTTTCCTCAGTTTATCACATTAAATCTCAGCTTACTAGTGACCCAGCAGTTTTCCAAGTACAGAAGCGCTAATCAACATATTTTTTTCAAGTAATATAAAAATCAATTTTATATATTACCTTCTTAAACATCCCATTTTTCTTTCTAATGTCATTAAAACAAGTTTGCACATTTGTATAACAACAGCTGGACCTCCAGATCTTTCAAGCTTTTAGTTTTTTTTCTCAGTGTCACACATGGATTAGTTTTTGTCTCTTTCAATAAGAAAGTCAAATCTTCAAACCCTAAAGCAATCTTTGTTTCTTTCAATCATTCCAATATTTTTCATCTCCTGTTATATAATTGCAGTTAACCAGGGCTTAGCTACTCTGATCTACAGTGATTTTGGGGGTGTGGATACCTATTTTTTTTCACAGGTGCAGAGCCTTTTTCTACAAAATTACGAATAAACTGCATTTTTTAAAAGTACCATTAACATAAATGTAGACTGACAAGTAACTCAACCTTTAACACAGTGATCAATAGAGAAGAAAGAAAATAACCCATTTCAAAATGTCTAGTTCCGATCAAAATTATTGTTCTGATTAAGGAAACAGTAAATCTGGCCGCATTATTGTCCCGATCCTCCAATTTTCCCTTTCCAATGTGACTAAATAAAATTCAACTTTTTTTTTAAATAAAAGCAGTTGCACATCCAGATATTTCTTACAGTAAGAATCCTCCAACAACCTTTCAAAAGAAACATTTTTTGTCTTTCCTCAATTTTGAGACCAACTGAACCCACAAACCTGAAGCTGCAGACCCCAAACTAACCAAATTTAATGTTTCCTTAATCAGCACAGTCATTTTTAAGTCTTTATGTGTTATGTTTACTCACAGTTTTGATGCTTGCTTCTTCGACTTGATCCACGATTAGCTCTGCACCATCGCTCTGCTGTTTCCTCTCTCCTCATGCTTCTCCTTCATGCGTCCTGTCCTCAGATATCATCCAACCAGCCTCCTTGTTTCCTCCTTGACTTGTATTCCCAAAATTTCCAGTTAAATTAAGAGTAATCCAGAAAAGTTTTCTTGCTTCAAAAGCTCTTCCAGGTGCCTGTCTTCTTGTCCTCCTTCAAATGTGCATTTTATATATTTGTATTTATTTGACTTCATATTGCCATGACAACACAAAAGCAGGTGGTTCTGTCCTCTGCTGGTGTTCCATAATGATGTAAAAGTATGTTAATAATCTTTAAACAGACACTCACTGATCCTGTAAGAGCAGGAATTTAACTACAAAACCTCATAGTTCCCATCAGTATCATTCATTCTGCTCTGCCTCAATGGTCACAGTGGCTGGTTTAAGTACGTTTGCCCCATAGAAATCCACTAATGTTCAGTGAGTCCCTTTGATACATATTTAGACCTTCATAATTTTCAGGGTGCATGAGTGGTATATCTCCATCTCATCCTAAACATTTTCCCAACATGTAAAAGGCATACGTCCACAAGATTTTGATTTGTTTAATTTGAATTGAAACTTGTTTTTTTTCTGAATAAATGTGTGAGATGGCCCTCAGGCCTCTAAATCCACGTCCAGGTTTGGGTGACTACTTGGATTAGGGGAGTACTATTTAGAGCAATGTTTGTCACTTTGGTTAATTGCTCAACTCAAGCCGTTTTTATTTTGGAGTGTTTTAACTCTGATGGCAATCTCTCCCTAACAAGTCCACTTTATCGAGTGCTCATTTTGTCCTATTAGTGGCTCATAGGAGTCTAACTAATGAACTGTATGCATGTTTCCTAATCTGTCACGCTTATCAGTGGCTCATGGTTGCTTAAGGCCTATGTCTGTACTTGACCACAGAGGCAGAGCATCATTCAACCTGCCAGCTGCCTATCTTGGGAGCTTTTCAAGGATGACAGACTCCACTTTCTCTGCAGCAAGACAGCTCATAACTTTTTTACAGTGTCTCCCTGTCCCAATACTTCTATATATTCTTCTGTAATAGATAACTATACACTATCATTGCAATCAATCTACACTACAGCTCAAAAGTTTGAAGTCAATTTTCACCTGGTTTATAACCATTTGATCGGTCCACACAGGAGCGATTGTTACTAAAAATGGACCCATGTTTATGTCACACAGTGGAAAATTGTGTTTTTATATTTTGTTTAGTGTCGATTTTATTTGCATGTTTTTATTGTAATAGTGATATTGCATGTTTTTATTGATATTTCTATTGCATGATTTTATCCCCATATTTATAGTGTGTTTGGTGTTGTTGTGTAGTATTTTTATTCCACTGTGTATTAAGCGGACAATTGTAGGCACCTGTGAGGTGGGGGCGTTCCCCGAGGTGGCCTATCAGCCGCCAAACGGACTTAAGGGGGATAGTGAGCACAAAGACGACAGAGGAGAGACACACGAGTATCCACAGTAGGGCAGGGGGACGCCTCTGCCTGCATTTGTGAGTATCGCTTTCCCACTGTTGGGCGCTAGGCGTAGCTTTGCCGGGGGAGGATAACAGCGGCTGCGCCGACAACGTTGCTGGCCCGTGTCTGTTGTTTCAGGGCGGGGCTGCGAGGGAGGCCGTGTGCAGGTGCGGAGAGTGGCTGCACTGCGCGGCCGCGTACAGTCAGGCGGAGATAGGAGCCTCCTCCCTGGTCTGCTGCTGGCGAGTTTTACCATCCCGGAAGAGGAGTTCCTCTCCTGTCTCTTCTCCAGCTAAGGAACATTTGCCCGCATGTGTGTGGCTGGACAAGAGGGAATATAGGACTCTGGGGTAGAAGTTTTTATCATACAAAAATAACATTTATTTAGTTTTGGTTTTTAGTGTATAGTTATTCCTGCCGGCAGGGCTTTTAGCAGGTTGCGAACATTATTTTTATTGTGTAGCGGGGATTTTAGCCTGTATTTGGGGGTTCTGACTGTGTTTTACCCTAAAAATAAATGGTGTGTTTAAAGCTGGCTTAGTTTCTGTTCTCCGAGCGCTGACCCACTCACTCCCTTTTCCGCTTGTATATATACGGACGTGGTGGTTAAGATTTAGGTCCACCAGTTTAGTGGCTACATAATTTTGGCGTTGTCGGCAGGATACAAGTTTGGGGAGCGTTCAGCGCCTGGAGTGCAGTTATAGAGATGATGATGCCAGTGTATCCGGGTGCCCCTTGGGTACCAAAATACAAGGGTCCTGAAGCAGATCTTTCATATGGAGACTGGAAAGAACAAATACAAGGTTTATTGAATGCTCAAGAAATAGCTGAGGCCCGGAAAGTAGAAATTTTAATTGGGGCTTTAAGCGGTGAGGCAAAGCGTCAAGTAAGCGTGTTAGAAGAAAAAGATATAGATCAGATTAGGAAAATATTCGCATATCTAGATTCTCTATATGGTGACAATACCTCCCTAGTGGTTCTGAGGTCGCAGTTTTTTAGCTGTATACAAAAACCAAATGAGTCGGTAAAGTCTTTTACCTTAAGGTTGAGGGAGTTGCACTGCAGGCTACAACAGCGCAATCCAAATCAAGCACCTACTGAAAAGTGTTTACAGGAACAGATGCTGTTGGGCCTGCGGGAGGGCCCGTTGTCACAAACCCTGCGAGCCTATGTGCGTCACCATCCAGAAGAGGATTTCGCGACAGTCCATCGGGAGGCGTTGCTCCTAGAGGAGGAACAGTTGGGACACCAGGGATTGCAAACTACGTGCTTGGCAGTGGGTGAGTCCAGATGTGTTAAGCCACCTTATGAACCAGACTGGAAAGAGACATTTAAAAAAGAAATTATGGAGGATGTCAAGGGTCAAATGCGAGATCTTGTCAAAGAGGTTGTTAATGAAATTAAACCGCTCTTGCCACAGCAAAGCCCAGCCGGCTCAGCTTTTAATAAATCAAGGTTTAAGCCAAAGCGTTCTGGGTATGCTAATAACTGGACCCGAGAGGGAGAACCCATTTGCCATCGTTGTAAACAACCTGGGCATATTGCTAGATTCTGTCCGAGCACACTAGACCAGCAACCACCTTTAAACTAATAAACCCCACTGCTGAGGCCCAGGCAGTGGGGACAAGGGACATTTCAAACAATCAGGGGGCCAGTACAGCTTTTGTGGGAGAATGTCCACTTATTGATGTGTGTATGGGAGGAGTTAAAATGACGGCATTACTAGACACAGGCTCTCAGATCACTGGTGCAGCAGCAGGTAATGGATCTCCATTTCCCTGAAGTGAATAAAACTGACACACCCCTGTTGTTCGCCTTAAAGGCAGCCAATGGACTTGAGATACCATACTCAGGCTATGCGGTTATGGATTTTGAGGTGGAAGGGGTGGAGATACCAGGAAAAGGGGTTGTGGTTGTGAGAAATGACTGTTCCACACACCCTTTAATTATTGGTATGAATGTTATTAGTGCATGCTGGAATGATGTTTTTGCCAAAGGCAAGTCTGCTTTTCACCCTCAAAAGCTGAAGTCCCGCAGAGCATGGAAAGAGGCGTTTGCCATCTGCCAACAGACTGTCACCACCAAGACTGATGGCTTCCTAGGCTATGTTCAACCTGCTAGCCGCAGGGGAATCAAGGTGCCCCCAAATAGTGAAGTGATGGTCTGGGGCCGGACGTGTAAAGGCAAGGGTGGGACAGAACGCTTGGCACTAGTGGAGGCATTACCTGATGCTGGACCCTGGGGGGTGGCCCGAACCCTGTCAGTAGTCAAAGGAGGGAGGCTCCCTATCCGGGTCTGTAACCCTAATCCATACGAAGTGACTATAGGATGCTACCAGAAAATGGGCCAGTTGTATCAGGTGGAGGAGTCGGATGTGGAGTCGGACAGTGACCTTAGCCTGACAATGCGATGGTGTGATCGAGGTGGGCGTAGTTGAAGCAGCTGGGCCCGAAGAGCCTGTGATCCCTGAAGAGGAGGTGAGTCAACTGATTAACAGCATAGACTTGATCCCCCAGCAGAAGGCCGAGCTCCAGACTCTGCTGCAGAGGTGGCGAAAGGTGTTTGCTGTGAATGAGGAGGATTACGGAAGAACTGATTTGGTCCAACACCAGATCCACACAGGTGATGCACCACCCATTAAACAAAAATATCGCCCTTTACCACCACTGATGTACAAAGAGATTAAGATACTTCTAGCAGATATGCTGAGAAAAGGTGTCATTCAGGAGAGTAGCAGTCCCTGGGCAGCCCCCATTGTGTTGGTGAGGAAAAAGGATGGCAGTTGGCGATTTTGTGTAGACTACAGGAAATTAAACACAGTAACTCATAAAGATGCGTTCCCACTCCCCCGAATCGAAGAGACTTTAACATGTCTGACCAGAGCTGAGTGGTTTTCCACACTAGATCTTGCCAGTGGATACTGGCAAGTGGAAATGGATCCTAAGGATCGGGAGAAAACTGCATTTACCACTCCTCTGGGTTTGTTTGAGTTTGACCGCATGCCTTTTGGACTCTGTAATGCCCCTGCCACCTTCCAGCGCCTGATGCAGCGGTGTCTAAGTAGTCACCTTTCTGAATCTGTTTTGGTATATCTGGATGATGTAATAATCTACTCACCTGACTTCTCTACTCATCTACAGCAGTTGGAGAATGTCCTGCAGAAGCTGTGGCAACATGGGCTGAAGCTGAGGCTGGACAAATGTAAGCTGTTTCACCGTCAGGTGAAGTTCCTGGGGCATCTTGTCGACCAACAAGGGGTAAGACCGGACCCTGAGAAAATCCAAGCTGTCCAGAACTGGCCTGTTCCCTCTACCACCCGTCAGGTCAGAGCCTTCCTTGGCCTGGCAGGTTATTACAGGCGATTCGTCCCAGGGTTTGCTAGGTTGGCTCGACCTTTAAATGCTCTACTCGTGGGAATTTCTAGCAGGTCAAGCATGCAGGTCCAATGGTCTGCTGAATGTCAGGAAGCCTTCAACAGTTTGAAACGTGCTCTTACCGAGCCCCCTATTCTGGCTTATGCAGATTTCCTGGAGCCCTTTGCACTTTATACTGATGCCAGTAATCAAGGCTTAGGTGCTGTGTTAGCTCAGGTGCAAGATGGCAAGGAATGGGTGATTGCATATGCCAGCAGGAGCCTACACCCCACCGAGCGAAATGACAAAAACTATAGTTCCTTCAAACTGGAACTTTTAGCTCTAAAATGGGCCATCACTGAGAAGTTCAAGGATTACTTGACAGGTGCCAAGTTTGTCGTGTATACCGACAACAATCCCGTGGCCCACTTACAGAATGCTAGACTTGGGGCAACAGAGCAACGCTGGGTGGCACAGCTGGCATCCTTTGACTTCGAGGTTAAGTACAGGGCTGGAAAAGAGAATGCTAATGCTGATGCTCTCTCTAGGTTTCCCACAGACTGTCAAACAGCCTACATAAACACCATGAGTGCTCCACGTCTGGATCCACAGGGGCTGGTGCCGCAGATGAATGACTGGAAGGAGGCGCAGGAAAAGGACATGGATCTGAGCATCCTGAGGGAGTATGTGGAAGAGGGAATTCCCCCTGATGCACCAACGAGGAGAGCCCTGCCTAGCCCTGTACAGAAGTTATTACAGCAATGGAGAAGGCTGCAGGTTTGTGAGGGTACGCTGTGCAGAGAGGTAAGGGACCCTAACACTAACGAAATGTACCTTCAGATCCTATGTCCTGCAGAGAGACACAAGGAGGTGTGGGAGAAGTATCATGAGGCAGCGGCGCATGCGGGAGTGGAAAAGACACTGTCCAGGATACGTTGCTTCTTTTATTGGCCCAGCATGGAAGAGGAGGTGCGTGAATTCCAGCTAGGGTGCGCTGCGTGTAGCCTGCGAGATAGAAATAGGCCTAGAGCCCCTTTGCATCCCATTACTGTGTCGTATCCCCTTGAGGTTGTGGCCCTGGACTTTCTTACATTGGGGAGGCCCACAGACAGGTACCAGAATATTCTGGTGATGACTGATCTTTTCACACGGTACGCCTGGGCAGTTCCTACCAAAGACCAGACTGCTCAGACTGCGGTGCATGCTCTTTGGGCTCACGTGATTCAGACCTTCGGTTGCCCGACCAGGCTACACTCAGATAGAGGTGGAAGTTTTGAGTCTGCCCTGATGTACCAGCTGTGTAAGTGCTATGGCATTACGAAAAGCAAGACCACCCCATACCATCCGGCTGGAAATGGTGGGGTTGAGAGGATGAACCAGACATTGCTGCACATGCTTCGGTCCCTAGAGTCAGAGAGACAACAGAGGTGGCCAGAATATCTCCCAGAGCTCTTACAAGCATACAATAATACTGTCCATAGTGCCACAGGGTATGCGCCGTCGTACCTGATGTTTGGGCGGCATTTGAGACAGCCGGTGGACTTAAACCTAGGTGTTGAGCGGGAATCCCCATGCCACGACCTGGGAGGGTGGGTTAAGGACCATCACCAGAAACTATCTTTTGCCTATGAGATGGCTAGGAAGAAGATGAAGGCAGCAGCCACCCAAAATAAGAGGGCTTATGACCGAAGTGCGCAGGCCCTGCCATTGGTGCCAGGCGAGAGAGTTTGGATAAGGGACAGGAATAGGCAGGGACAAGGCAAGTTGCACCCAGGTTGGAGCTCAGAGCCGTATGTGGTAGTGGAAGAGGTTGGCAATACAGGTGTAGTGTATAGAGTGCAGCCGGAGAAAGGGGGGGGGGGGGGGGGGGAGAGAAGGTCCTCCATCGGAATGCACTAAAGTTGTGCATTACCCCTGCAGCAGACTACCACTCAGAGGGGCAGGGAGTCAGCCGTGAGGGAGAGATGCTAGTTGAGCCTCCATTTTATGGTGTTGCGCCTAGCGCTCCAGCCCAGCGGCCGGGAGAGTTGTCAAGGTGCGCCGCTCGACGAGGCCTAATTTTGGTCAGCCACCCACCCGTTACAGGTCGTTTGACTAGTGTGACAGGGACTGTCACAGGTAAAATGTGGGGGGATGTCACACAGTGGAAAATTGTGTTTTTATATTTTGTTTAGTGTCGATTTTATTTGCATGTTTTTATTGTAATAGTGATATTGCATGTTTTTATTGATATTTCTATTGCATGATTTTATCCCCATATTTATAGTGTGTTTGGTGTTGTTGTGTAGTATTTTTATTCCACTGTGTATTAAGCGGACAATTGTAGGCACCTGTGAGGTGGGGGTGTTCCCCGAGGTGGCCTATCAGCCGCCAAACGGACTTAAGGGGGATAGTGAGCACAAAGACGACAGAGGAGAGACACACGAGAAGCAGGAAACAAAACGTGTGCAGCCCAGCACCTGTAAAGAAAGACCGGCCTGCCTGTGGGACGTCACGAGATATCCGACGATCGGCCAGCATAACCCGGCGATCCAGTCCAGACGGACAAAATAGCAACAGTGGGAGGCGACGCATGAAATCCACAGTAGGGCAGGGGGACGCCTCTGCCTGCATTTGTGAGTATCGCTTTCCCACTGTTGGGCGCTAGGCGTAGCTTTGCCGGGGGAGGATAACAGCGGCTGCGCCGACAACGTTGCTGGCCCGTGTCTGTTGTTTCAGGGCGGGGCTGTGAGGGAGGCCGTGTGCAGGTGCGGAGAGTGGCTGGACTGCGCGGCCGCGTACAGTCAGGCGGAGATAGGAGCCTCCTCCCTGGTCTGCTGCTGGCGAGTTTTACCATCCCGGAAGAGGAGTTCCTCTCCTGTCTCTTCTCCAGCTAAGGAACATTTGCCCGCATGTGTGTGGCTGGACAAGAGGGAATATAGGACTCTGGGGGGGAAGTTTTTATCATACAAAAAACCATTTATTTAGTTTTGGTTTTTAGTGTATAGTTATTCCTGCCGGCAGGGCTTTTAGCGGGTTGCGAACATTATTTTTATTGTGTAGCGGGGATTTTAGCCTGTATTTGGGGGTTCTGACTGTGTTTTATCCTAAAAATAAATGGTGTGTTTAAAGCTGGCTTAGTTTCTGTTCTCCGAGCGCTGACCCACTCACTCCCTTTTCCGCTTGTATATATACGGACGTGGTGGTTAAGATTTAGGTCCACCAGTTTAGCGGCTACATTTAAGTGTGTAGACATTTCCTAATGCATCATGGGTGATTTAACATAAATGATTCATTAAACACACATCTGTGAAAACATTACTAAAATTGAGTTTTATTTTAGTTTATTGTGTGCTCATCAATCTACTCTACAGCTCAAAAAAGTTTGAAGTCAGTTAGAAACGTCTTTTTTTCTTAAAAAAACAAGATTTGCTTTTAGATTTTGTAAATTAATTGGGAATGCAAATAAATATTATTCCTTAAAACTTGCATAGATCACCAATTATGAATGATGATTGATTAAATATTAACTGGTGTATGGATTACAACAATAATAGCGAGTGTGTAGATTATATTACCTTTCCTCAGTTTATCACATTAAATCTCTGTTAGGATGCCTGGGTCGTTGAACCAGGGTTTTTGAGTTTATTATATTATTTATAATTTCTAGTCTTTGGGTTTTCGTTAGAGTCATGTCTTATGGTTTGTTTCTGTGTAATCCTTGGTTGCTGTCTCCCCTGTCTGCTATATCCCCGTGTCCAGTCGGTGTCTGTGTCTGCCCTGGTCCCACATCTCTGTTCCCTCTGTTGTAGTGCCTGCATGTGAGTCTGTGTCTTTTGTTCAGTCTGTGTTATGTGTTTCCTGTTTTACTTTGAAGGTCTCTGTCTTATCTCAGTGTGTTCAGTTTACGCTTCCTTGTCTCGTCAGTTCTGATTTGCCCCAGCTGTGTTTCCCTCCTGTTGTCCATTCCCTGATTGCTCCCTCTATGTATTTAAGCCCTGTGTTTCAGTTTGTCATTGTCGCGATCTACCGTTTATATAGCTGTGTGTTTTTTCCAGTCCGCCGGTGTAAGTTTATTTTGATATTTCCAGTTATGTTATATTTGAGTTTAAGATTAAAGTGGTTTTGAGTTTAAGTTTTGTCTCCCGAGTCTGCACTTTGGGTCCTTCTCCTGCCTGCACGCAGCCATTACATAACAGAAGATCGCGACCAGAACATGGACCCCGCAGACTCTTTTTCCTCGGAGTTTAACGGCGAGATGATGCGGATGGTGAGTCTGCTCGACCGCATTGCCCAGTCACAGGATTTACGGACTATGGCAGTTGGGCTAAGTGCAGTAGATGCCATCATTCGTCATAACCCTCAGCTCTCTCAGTTTGCTAAGGACACTAAGTTGGATGGCACCATTACTGCCTGGAGAGAGCAAGTCAAGGCTGGTGAGCTTGCTCTCTCACTCACTACATCTTCCCAACCGCTGCCCCAGGACAACACACACTCTCCACCTGTCTCAACACTGCCACGGACTTCCTCTCCCTCCCCACACCAGCCGGGTCCTCGTTCGCCTGCCTTTTTCCTGGCGGCTATGTGGTCAGAGGATGAGGAGGAGGTCTCCTTTTCTCCACCGGTTCCTGTTTCCTCATCCCGAAGGAAACGGCGTTCAGGCCGCCGCCACTCCAGGACGGTTGAGCAAACTCCTCTCGGGGGAGACGGTGACTGTTTATTGTATGCTCCATTTGAGCATTCTGACTCTGGACATTCTGACATCACACCCACTTCATCTGTTCTGCAACCTGGTCCTGCTGGAGGGTCCGAGGGGCCCATCTGGCCTTCATCTGTTGGTCCCGCTGGGGGTTCTGGAGAACCGCTCCAGCCGTCTTCAGTCTCCACTGGAGGGGCTGAGTGGCCCGTTCAGCTTTCTGTCTCCGCTGGAGGGTCCGAGGGACCGCTTCAGCCGCCTGTTCCCGCTGGAGGGTCCGAGGGGCCCGTCCAGCCTCCTGCCTCCGCTGGAGGGTCCGAGGGACCGCTTCAGCCGCCTGTTCCCGCTAGAGGGTCCGAGGGACCGCTTCAGCCGCCTGTTCCCGCTGGAGGGTCCGAGGGGCCAGTCCAGCCGCCTGCCTCTGCTGGAGGGTCCGAGGGGCCAGTCCAGCCGCCTGCCTCCGCTGGAGGGTCCGAGGGACCGCTTCTGCCGCCTGTTCCCGCTGGAGGGTCCGAGGGACCGCTTCTGCCGCCTGTTCCCGCTGGAGGGTCCGAAGGGCCCGTCCAGCCTCCTGTTCCCGCTGGAGGGTCCGAGGGGCCCGTCCAGCGACCTGCCTCCGCTGGAGGGTCCGAGGGGCCCGTCCAGCCGCCTGTTCCCGCTGGAGGGTCCGAGGGGCCCGTCCAGCCGCCTGTTCCCGCTGGAAGGTCCGAGGGGCCCGTCCAGCCTCCTGTTCCCGCTGGAGGGTCCGAGGGGCCCGTCCAGCCTCCTGTTCCCGCTGGAGGGTCCGAGGGGCCCGTCCAGCGACCTGCCTCCGCTGGAGGGTCCGAGGGACCGCTTCAGCCGCCTGTTCCCGCTGGAGGGTCTGAGGGGCCCGTCCAGCCTCCTGTTCCCGCTGGAGGGTCCGAGGGGCCCATCCAGCGACCTGCGTCGCCTGCAGCGCCACCACCTGCGGCTCCCACGCCGTTCCCTGCAGCGCCGCCCTCGCCTGGTCCAGCCTCCGAGTCTTCGCCCTCGCCTGGTCCAGCCTCCGAGTCTTCGCCCTCGCCTGGTCCAGCCTCCGAGTCTTCGCCCTCGCCTGGTCCAGCCTCCGAGTCTTCGCCCTCGCCTGGTCCAGCCTCCGAGTCTTCGCCTTCGCCGTCGCCTGGTCCAGCCTCCGAGTCTTCGCCCTCGCCGTCGCCTGGTCCAGCCTCCGAGTCTTCGCCCTCGCCGTCGCCTGGTCCAGCCTCCGAGTCTTCGCCCTCGCCGTCGCCTGGTCCTGCCTCGCTCTGTCTAGCTTCGTCTGCGCCTGAGGTCCCCATGCCGTCTGGGCCTGTCCGGCCTGCTCGGCGTGCACGTCCTGCACGACCTGTCCGGCCTGCACGACCTGTCCGGCTTGCACGGCCTGCTCGTCCTGTCCGGCCTGCTCGTCCTGCACGTCCTGTCCGGCCTGCTCGTCCTGCACGTCCTGTCCGGCCTGCACGTCCTGTTCGACCGCTTTCCGGGCCGATGACTGGACATCATTGCCGTCATGGACGGCCCCCTGAACTACGTCGCCGCCGGTGCCTCCCGCCCGGCCGGCCTCCTGACCTGCTCGGTCGCCGCCGGTGCCTCCCGCCCGGCCGGCCCCCTGAACTGTCCTCTTGGCTCTTGGGCCGCCTGCCTCCGGGCCGCCCCCCTGAACTACCCGGGTTTGGACTGTTGTGCCGTCAGCCTCCGGGCTGGCCTCCTGAACTTTTTTGAGACTGTTGCCTGGGCCTCTGCGCCTTTCATGGGCTTTTTGTCTGTTTTCTTTTGGGCTTTTGCTCCCTGTATTTTTTGTCACTGGCTCCGTGTGTTTGTTTCGTTTCGGTCCCTCCGTCCTGTTCCCCCGCCGCCCGCCCTGGTTGGGTTGTTTTTTTGTTTTGGTGTTTCGGGTTGGGCTGTCTGGGAGCCAGCCCTTTAGGGGGGGATACTGTTAGGATGCCTGGGTCGTTGAACCAGGGTTTTTGAGTTTATTATATTATTTATAATTTCTAGTCTTTGGGTTTTCGTTAGAGTCATGTCTTATGGTTTGTTTCTGTGTAATCCTTGGTTGCTGTCTCCCCTGTCTGCTATATCCCCGTGTCCAGTCGGTGTCTGTGTCTGCCCTGGTCCCACATCTCTGTTCCCTCTGTTGTAGTGCCTGCATGTGAGTCTGTGTCTTTTGTTCAGTCTGTGTTATGTGTTTCCTGTTTTACTTTGAAGGTCTCTGTCTTATCTCAGTGTGTTCAGTTTACGCTTCCTTGTCTCGTCAGTTCTGATTTGCCCCAGCTGTGTTTCCCTCCTGTTGTCCATTCCCTGATTGCTCCCTCTATGTATTTAAGCCCTGTGTTTCAGTTTGTCATTGTCGCGATCTACCGTTTATATAGCTGTGTGTTTTTTCCAGTCCGCCGGTGTAAGTTTATTTTGATATTTCCAGTTATGTTATATTTGAGTTTAAGATTAAAGTGGTTTTGAGTTTAAGTTTTGTCTCCGGAGTCTGCACTTTGGGTCCTTCTCCTGCCTGCACGCAGCCATTACATAACAATCTCAGCTTACTAGTGACCCAGCAGTTTTCCAAGTACAGAAGCGCTAATCAAAATATTTTTTTCTAGTAATATAAAAATTAGTTTTATATATTACCTTTTTAAACATCCCATTTTTCTTTCTAATGTCATTAAAACAAGTTTGCACATTTGTATAACAACAGTTAGATCTCCAGATCTTTCAAGCTTTTAGTTTTTTTTTCTCAGTGTCACACATGGATTAGTTTTCGTCTCTTTCAATAAGAAAGTCAAAAGAAACATTTTTTGTCTTTCCTCAATTTTGAGACCAACTGAACCCACAAACCTGAAGCTGCAGACCCCAAACTAACCAAATTTAATGTTTCCTTAATCAGCACAGTCATTTTTAAGTCTTTATGTGTTATGTTTACTCAGTTTTGATGCTTGCTTCTTCGACTTGATCCACGATTAGCTCTGCACCATCGCTCTGCTGTTTCCTCTCTCCTCATGCTTCTCCTTCATGCGTCCTGTCCTCAGATATAATCCAACCAGCCTCCTTGTTTCCTCCTTGACTTGTATTCCCAAAATTTCCTGTTAAATTAAGAGTAATCCAGAAAAGTTTTCTGCTTCAAAAGCTCTTCCAGTTGCCTGTCTTCTTGTCCTCCTTCAAATGTGCATTTTATATATTTGTATTTATTTGACTTCATATTGCCATGACAACACAAAAGCAGGTGGTTCTGTCCTCTGCTGGTGTTCCATAATGATGTAAAAGTATGTTAATCAGGCCCATAACAAAAGCCGAAAGTCAATTCTTAACTTCATGAAGGAACTACATTTGATTGACATCTGGAGACAGTTAAAACCTGATGATATACTTTTTTCTTGCCATTCAAAAACATTTAATACATATTCCAGAATAGACTATTTCTTAGTATCAGCGAGCCTCCTATCAAACATAAAGACATGTTCATATGACAGTATATTAATATCGGATCATGCTCCCTGCAATATCATAAAAATGTACTTTTTTGTGAATATGCATTGAAACACAACAAATGATTTTTTTTTGTATTATTTTATTATTTACTGATAATAAAATAATACAACTTAATAATGGAACATAGATGGTGCTTACACCAGAAATGGCTGAATGATGAAGGATTCCTCACTTTTGTAGGAAAAGAAATAGATGAATATTTTACTATAAATAGCTCACAAACATCAGCTAGTATTAGGTGGGAGGCATTTAAGGCATGTTTAAGGGGAGTTATGATAGCATATACTTCATCGAAATCTAAAGAAAAATGCAAAACAAGACAGCAAATGGAAAAGGAAATTAAAAAACTAGAGAAACTAGTGTTCAAAAGTAGAGACCTATTAATACAGAAAGACTTGCTAATACTAAAAGCACAATATAATAAAGAATCGGCAGATAGAGCAGCTTCGGACATTTTGAGATTAAATCAGTCTTTTTATGAACAAGGAGAGAAACCTGGAAAAATATTGGCATGGCAAATTAAACAATTTGAAGTGCAGAAAAATATAACGTCGATTAAGAACAGCAAAGGGGAAATGATAATGGATCTGATTGAAATAAACAAGGAGTTTAGAAACTATTATGAAAAACTTTATGAATCCCAGGATAGATCAGATCAAAACTCCAGAAATGCGTTTCTGGATAAAATTAATATTCCTACTATTGCTGATAACGCAAAACAACAATTAGATGCATAAATCACCGAAGAGGAAATAAGCAGGGCAATTAACAACATGAGATCAGGTAAAAAAGCTGGACCAGATGGATTCCCAATTGATTTTTCTAAAAAATTTAAAAGTAAATTAATGAAACCACTATTGGAAATGTATCGGGAATCATTAAGCAAAGGAAGTCTTCTTAAATCAGTAACAGGTTCACTAATCATTTTGTTACCTAAACCAGGAAAACCGAGTAATGAATGTGCAAATTTGAGGCCGATAAGCTTACTTAATTCTGATTTTAAGGTGTTGGGTAAAATATTAGCAACACATCTGCAAGATACTCTCCCCTCAGTAATTCATAGAGATCAAAACGGTTTTATATTGGGGCGCCAAGGTCTACATAATGTAAGAAGAGTCTTTAACATTATAGACGGACTAAACGATTCTTCAGAGAGGGCCTTACTCTCACTGGATGCTGAAAAAGCATTCGATAGGGTCGAGTGGCCTTATCTTTTTGATGTTCTGACTAGATTTGGTTATGGAGATGTGTTTCGAAGATGGATACAATTATTACACTCAAATCCAACTGCTGAAATCTTGACAAACAAAAATATCTCTAAACCAATAAGGGTGAAACGGGGCTGTCCGCAAGGCTCACCGATAAGCCCACTGTTGTTTATATTAGCTATGGAACCCTTTGCTATAGCCGCACGTTCGAGTTTATCATTGACAGGAACTATGGTAAATGAAGTAGAACATAGGATTTCGTTGTACGCAGACGATATAATAGTATATCTCTCTAAAATAACAGAATCTATACCTGCTCTGCTTAGATTGATAGGGGAGTTTGGTCAAATATCAGGGTATGTCATTAACAAATCTAAATCATCCATTTTATTACTAAATGAAGAAGAAAGGAAAAACCCACCTATAGTAACATCTCATTTTAAGACAGTAAAGGACTTTATGTACTTAGGAATAATGATTTCGCCCAAATGAAGTGAGATCGTGGAAAATAACTATGAAAGACTTTCTAAAGAAATAACAGAGATAGTGGACAGATGCATATCTCTACCAGTTTCTTTAATTGGTCGGATTAATATATACAAAATGAGTATACTGCCAAAGGTGCTTTATGCATATCAGAACATCCCCCTGCCGCCTCCTGTTGATTGGTTTAGCAGGATCAAAAAGCTTGTTCTCGGTTTTTTATGGAAAAATGGGAGACCAAGGATAAGATTATCATTGTTGCATCTACCATACAACGAGGGTGGTGTCATCTGTCCAAATATTGAGTGGTATTACTGGGCATGTCAAATCAGGTCTATAAGATACTATTTTGACTTAAATAACGCCCTGCAGTGGTCAGAGATGGAAAGTATTAATTTGCATCCACCTTTACCTTTATATTTTTTCTCAGACACAGCAATAAACTTGATTAAAAAGGCGAAAAATCCAATGGTAAAGAACATGGTCAAAGTGTTGTATGATGTAAAAAGATATATGAAGGAACCTGTTGTATTGTCACAGTTTACACCGATGTGGGGAAACCAGGATTTCAGACCAGGAAGAGAGGATGAAGTTTTTAGACAATGGTCAATTAAAGAACTCCAAAAAATCCAAGATTTGTATGCAACAGATTCTCAAGATATGATGTCCTTTGATATGCTTAGAAATAAATATTATATAGATAGAAAGCAATTTTTCAAATATCTCCAAATTAGAAGTTACATTCGAGCAAATCAAAATAATACCTGCACCAAACCACCAAAATCAGAATTGGAAGACACAATTAGCAAAAGCAGTTCAAAAAAAGGGGCAATATCAGAAATATATAAATTGATTAGGTCCAAAACATCTGACAATTCGTTGGGAAGGTTGAACGCCTGGAAAAATGATTTAAAGAAGGACATATCCATGGAACAATGGGAATTGGTTTGCGCAAAAGCTCATAAACAAACTATTAATTCTAGACTAAGGTTGTTGCAATACAAATGGTTAATGCGAATATATGTTACTCCAGAAAAATTAAATAAGTACAACTCTAATATTCCAGACACTTGTAATAAATGTAATGAAGATAAGGGTAACTTTTGGCATTGTATTTGGGATTGCAGGAAGATTGGCTCCTTTTGGGTTGCAGTAACACAAACTATGACACAAATATTATCCAAGGAGGTTGTTTTGGATCCTGGCTTCCTTATTCTGGGATTGTACCCAGAAAACATGAGGTACACAAAAAGTGACAGAATGTTTATTGATATGGGTTTGTTACAAGCAAAAAGATTAATTGCACTAAAATGGAAAAAACAAGGGAACAGAGTATCTTTGCCATTGGAGCGAATAACATGTATACTGAAAAGGAAATTGGATGTTTTTGAGAAGGTGTGGAGACCATTTGTGAATTTTGTAGATCTGAGGAGGACAAGGACTGAGGGCAATGACATTTGATTTGGGATAATGACAAATTTAGGCCTTTAATGGAGTGATAAATCTGACAACTTTTTTGTTTTCTTTTTGCTGTCTGAGAGGAGTGTATGTTCATGTAGTATTTAGAATGTTGGACTGTTTGTAAGTCATTAAAATGTAAAAAATAATAAAGATATTGTTGGGGGGAAAAAAGTATGTTAATAATCTTTAAACAGACACTCACTGATCCTGTAAGAGCAGGAATTTAACTACAAACCCTCCATAGTTCCCATCAGTATCATTCATTCTGCTCTGCCTCAATGGTCACAGTGGCTGGTTTTAAGTATGTTTGCCCAATAGAAATCCACTGATGTTCAGTGAGTCCCTTTGATACATATTTAGACCTTCATAATTTTCAGGGTGCATGAGTGTTATATCTCCATCTCATCCTAAACATTTTACCAACATGTAAAAGGCATACGTCCACAAGATTTTGATTTGTTTAATTTGAATTGAAACTTGTTTTTTCTGAATAAATGTGTGAGATGGCCCTCAGGCCTCTAAATCCACGTCCAGGTTTGGGTGACTACTTGGATTAGGGGAGTACTATTTAGAGCAATGTTTGTCACTTTGGTTAATTGCTCAACTCAAGCCGTTTTTTTTTTTTTGGAGTGTTTTCACTCTGATGGCAATCTCTCCCTAACAAGTCCACTTTATCGAGTGCTCATTTTGTCCTATTAGTGGCTCATAGGAGTCTAACTAATGAACTGTATGCATGTTTCCTAATCTGTCACGCTTATCAGTGGCTCATGGTTGCTTAAGGCCTATGTCTGTACTTGACCACAGAGGCAGAGCATCATTCAACCTGCCAGCTGCCTATCTTGGGAGCTTTTCAAGGATGACAGACTCCACTTTCTCTGCAGCAAGACAGCTCATAACTTTTTTACAGTGTCTCCCTGTCCCCATACTTCTATATATTCTTCTGTAATAGATAACTATACACTATCATTGCAATCAATCTACACTACAGCTCAAAAGTTTGAAGTCAATTTTCACCTGGTTTATAACCATGTGATCGGTTCACACAGGAGCGATTTTTTCTAAAAATGGGCCCATGTATAAGTGTGTAGACATTTCCTAATGCATCATGGGTGATTTAACGTAAATGATTCATTAAACACACAACTGTGAAAACATTTCTGATAATTTTCATGTAATATTATGTTAAAGTAAATGTAAGTTATTAATTAAAAGACGACTGATTCAGTCTGACCACAAACTTTTGAGCAGTAGTGTGTGTTGTATGCATGTGTCTGTCTGTGTCGGATCAGGATTTTGTCATCAGTGTCAACAAAACGCTAATTTTTTTTAGCTGTGTCTGTCATCAAAAATGAGTTGGAGTGTTTTAACTCTGATGGCAAACTCTCCCTAACAAGTCCACTTTATTGCGTGCTCATTTTCTCCTATTAGTGGCTCATATGTATATAATTAGAAAACATGCATTAAGTGGACTAATTTCTCACACTTATCAGTGGCTCATGGTTGCTTAAGGCCTATGTCTGTAGGGGAGACCGGGGATAGTTGTAACATGGGTCAGTTGTAACACTTCCAATTTCTCCAATCAGGGCTAAGTTTCAAATGATGTGACTCATCCTGTGCATGCTCAATTCAGTTCTGCTATCACATGTGAAAAATCAGCACATTTTGTCAAACACAGACAATTTAACATGAAAAAAAGTAATTTGTATGCCAAAAAGTAAGTTTTTCTACTTTATTTTAATTTCTAATAGCATTATCTGCTTTGCAGTTAAACTCATCAAACTTAAATTATGTTATTTGTATGTCTATGGGGATATATTCTGTGTAGGTCTTTAGTGCTAATGTTTTAGCCGTTGGCTGTAATGTTAGCTAGTTCATGGCTATAGGAGTCTGGGTCAGTTGTAACAATAATGCAGATGTTACTACTTACCACACTATTACTTTAACTTATATTAAACAAGTTGGGGCAACGACATCAGCAGAGATAGGTTCACTGGTCGCTTTTGTATATGCGGTTAATGCCATTGGCAACACAATTCCTCCACTGTTTGTGTTCCCACACATACATTATGCAGACCACTGTGTCAGAGATGGACTAGTAGGAAGTATTGGTAATGGAAATAAATCAGGATGGGTGCAAGAAACAGATTTCCTCAGCTTTCTGAAGCACTTTGCAAACCACACCAAGGTAAGCCATGAAAAAAAGTAATGGAATTGCGATGCTGGTGAACAACTACATTTTTTCAGCTTCATTGTTATGTTCAAAAGTTGGTGCAAGAGTTGTAGGTTATAATGCCCACTGAGCCAATGAGGCCAAACTCAAGGAAGACCAACCAAAATTAATGAAATATTCAGTTGCAGAAAATTCCATAATTTGTCTTTTTTGGGGGGTTGACATATGTTCAAAAGCTAGATTTCTGCATTCTGTCACACACACACACATAGCTACATAAATGGCTCTAAGTGCATTCATGTGTTGAATAAACAAAGATTACATGGTAATGTTTTGTTAGTACCCCTTTTTCATTGTGTTACATTTCACCCCAGGATATGTTACAACTAACCCAGACTATGGGGTTAATTGTAACATTTCACTCTTTGTGTTTGAGACCATACCATACAATGGGTAATTGTGCTGCAGAGAAAATAGCTGCACTATTTAATAGCCGAGACATGTAAATACTTTGCATTACATTTTGAATCCACAACCTTAAAAGAGCTCCAATTTACAGACAGAAATGTCAAAAATGTTACAACTACCCCCGGTCTTCCCTACTTGACCACAGAGGCAGAGCATCATTCAACCTGCCAGCTGCCTATCTTGGGAGCTTTTCAAGGATGACAGACTCCACTTTCTCTGCAGCAAGACAGCTCATAACTTTTTTACAGTGTCTCCCTGTCCTCATACTTCTATATATTCTTCTGTAATAGATAACTATACACTATCACTGCAATCTACACTACAGCTCAAAAGTTTGAAGTCAATTTTCACCTGGTTTATAACCATGTGATCGGTCCATACAGCAGTGATGGTTACTAAAAATGGACCCATGTATTAGTGTTTAGACATTTCCTAATGCATCATGGGTGATTTAACTTAAATGGTTCATTAAACACACAACTGTCAAAAAATTACTGGTAAACTTTGTGTAATATTATGTTAAAGTAAATGTAAGTTATTAATTAAAAGACGACTGTTTCAATCTGACCACAAACCTTTGAGCAGTAGTGTGTGTTGTATGCATGTGTCTGTCTGTATCTGATCAGGATTTTGTCATCAGTGTCAAGAAAATGCTAAATTTTTTAGCTGTGTCCATCATCAAAATTGAGTTGGAGTGTTTTAACTCTGATGGCAATCTCTCCCTAACAAGTCCACTTTATTGCGTGCTCATTTTCTCCTATTAGTGGCTCATAGGAGTCTAACTAATGAACTGTATGCATGTTTCCTAATCTGTCACGCTTATCAGTGGCTCATGGTTACTTAAGGCCTATGTCTGTACTTGACCACAGAGGCAGAGCATCATTCAACCTGCCAGCTGCCTATCTTGGGAGCTTTTCAAGGATAACAGACTCCACATTCTCTGCACCAAGACAGCTCATAACTTTTTTACAGTGTCTCCCTGTCCTCATACTTCTATATATTCCTCTGTAATAGATAACTATACACTATCATTGCAATCTACACTACAGCTCAAAAGTTTTAAGTCAATTTTCACCTGGTTTATAACCATGTGATCGGTCCACACAGGAGCGATTGTTACTAAAAATGGGCCTATGTATAAGTGTGTAGACATTTCCTAATGCATCATGGGTGATTTAACATAAATGATTCATTAAACACACATCTGTGAAAACATTACTGGTAAACGTTGTGTAATTTTATGTTAAAGCAAATATAATTTTACAATTAAGACAAGTATATTTGAATCTGACCACAAAATTTTGAGCAGTAGTGTGTGTTGTATGCATGTGTCTGTCTGTATCTGATCATGATTTTGTCATCAGTGTCAACAAAACGCTCATTTTTTTAGCTGTGTCTGTCATCAAAATTGAGTTGGAGTGTTTTAACTCTGATGGCAATCTCTCCCTAACAAGTCCACTTTATTGCGTGCTCATTTTCTCCTATTAGTGGCTCATAGGAGTCGAACTAATGAACTGTATGCATGTTTCCTAATCTGTCATGCTTATCAGTGGCTCATGGTTGCTTAAGGCCTATGTCTGTACTTGACCACAGAGGCAGAGCATCATTCAACCTGCCAGCTGCCTATCTTGGGAGCTTTTCAAGGATGACAGACTCCACTTTCTCTGCAGCAAGACAGCTCATAACTTTTTTACAGTGTCTCCCTGTCCCCATACTTCTATATATTCCTCTGTAATAGATAACTATACACTATCATTGCAATCAATCTACACTACAGCTCAAAAGTTTGAAGTCAATTTTCACCTGGTTTATAACCATGTGATCGGTCCACACAGGAGCGATTGTTACTAAAATTTGGCGCACGTATAAGTCTGTAGACATTTCCTAATGCATCATGGGTGATTTAACATAAATGATTCATTAAACACACATCTGTGAAAACATTTCTGATAATTTTCATGTAAGTAAGTAAGTAAAACTTTATTTATATAGCACCTTTCAAGATAAAAATCACAAAGTGCTTCACAGAAGCTAAAACCTAAAAATGAAAATCAACCAAAAGCAAGTTTAAAAAGATGAGTTTTTAGCTGTTTTTTATAAGCGACCACTGAGTCCACAGATCTCAGGCTCAAAGGGAGAGAGTTCCACAGTCTGGGGGCCACAGTTCCAAAAGCTTTGTCGCCTTTTGTTTTCAGCCTCGTGTGTTGGACAGCAAGCAAGCCCTGGTCACATGACCTCAGGGACCTGCTGGGAATGTATGCATGTAAAAGTTCACTTATATATGTTGGTGCTTGTCCATGCAGAGCCCTGAAAGTCAAGGTCAAAACCTTAAACTGGATTCTGAATTTAACGGGGAGCCAGTGCAGCTGAGTCAGCAGGGGTGTGACATGGGAAAACTTGGAGGACTTGGTCAGAAGCTTTGCAGCAGCGTTCTGAACGACTTGCAGACGCTCCAAAGAGGCTTTACATAAACAAGTAAACAAAGAGTTACAATAGTCCAGACGAGATGAAACAAATGCATGAATAACAATTTCTAATTCGGAGCGCGATACAATGGGACTCAGCTTAGCAATGTTTCTCAAGTGATAAAAACAGGAGCGAACCAAAGACTTTACATGGGCGTCCAAAGTCAGAGCTGAGTCAATACTAACACCAAGGCTCCTGATAGACGGTTTTGCAAATGTAGCAAGTGGACCCAAGTTTTCCATAACACTAGGTACAACATTTTTAGGAGCACAAACAAGAACTTCAGTCTTCTCCTCATTTAGTTGAAGAAAGTTTCCAGCCATCCAACATCTAATGGAGTCTATGCACTTATGCAAAATCTGTAGCTTGGAAACATCATGGGGCTTAAAGGAGATATATAACTGAATATCATCTGCATAGCAGTGATATGAAATGTCCTTAAAAGTGCTCAATAAGTGTTGAAGAGGAAGTAAATACAGTAAGAACAATAAAGGCCCCAAAACTGAACCTTGTGGCACACAATAAGCAAGAAAAGTAGAAGAGGAACTGTACTTAGAGGTAGCCACAGAAAAGGATCGTTCATGCAAATAGGATTCAAACCAGTCCAAAGCAGCCCCTGATATACCCACCCAGTGTCTCAGCCTATCTAGCAGAATATGATGGTCCACAGTATCAAAGGCGGAGGTCAGGTCCAACATCAACAGAACGGAGCATTCTCCTGCATCACATCTCATCAAAATGTCGTTGGAGACTCTAAAGTGCAGTTTCAGTAGAGTGAGCTCTACGAAAGCCAGATTGGAATTTATCCAGAATGCTGTATTCATCTAAAACAGCTATAAGCTGCTTAGCCACAACCTTTTCTAAAATCTTAGAAATGAACGGTAATTTTGAAATCAGTCTGTAGCTACTAAGAAGAGAAGCATCAAGCTTAGGTTTTTTTAACAGTGGGTGAATGACAGCATTCTTACAATAAACAGGGACCTGACCAGAAACCAGTGAGGTATTGATAATTGTGAGCACACAGGGACCAACAGACTGAAAGACATTTTTAAACAAAGATCCAGATAAAATATCAAGAGAGCAGGAGGATGCTTTCATTGAATTAACTAACTTGACCAGCTCAGGTAAGGACACAGGTAAAAATCTTTCTAAAATTAAAGGCCTAGCTTGAGTTGGAGCAGACAAGAGAGACACAGAAGGAGAGATATTGTTCCTCACATTACTGACTTTTTCAACGAAGAAAGAAAGAAATTTTTCACAATCTTCATTTGATATAATTGGGACAGCATGTGGAGCAGGAGCAACAATATCACTAATGGTGTCGAATAGCACCTTAGGGTTACCTCTGCTCTTAGACACTAAGTCTGAGAAATAGGCCGCCCTCGCATCTCGAACTGAAGTGTTAAAAGAGACTAAAAGGTCCTTTAAATGAAGGAGATGGACATGCAAACGCGTTTTCCTCCATAAACGCTCAACCTTACGGCAGCAACGCTTTAAGGAGCGAATGCTGTCATTTATCCAGGGAGACGACTTTGAAACCGGAGCTAGTCTAGTTTTGACAGGACAAACATTGTCTAAAATACAAAGACAATGATTATTAAAGAGATTTGTTAAAAAATGAACATCTTTATAAGGAGATAAAACTAAATTAAAAGCATCGGAAAATTTAACAGCAGTAGAGGAAGTTAAGATGCGAGAGCTAACCACATGTCGAATAGGAGAGAGGGACAAATGAAAAGACAGATTAAAAAGAATACAATGATGATCCGAAATAAAAATGTCCTCAGTACAAATAAAATCAATGTTTAAACCTAAAGTAAAAACAAGGTCCAGTGTGTGTCCTTTGGTGTGTGTGGGACCAGACACATGCTGAGTAAAATGAAAAGAATCCATGACGCTAAGGAAACCTCTGGCAAAGAGGTCAGAGTCATCATCAACGTGTATATTAAAATCCCCGACTATAACCAGTCTGGACAGCTTCAAAGTCGAGGATAAAAAGTCACTGAACTCCTTTAAAAACATACTGTTTAGGCCAGGCGGACGATACACTACAGCGCAGTAAAATGGATCTTTATGTCCAATTCTAACTAGCTGTAGTTCAAAGGATGAAAAATGCCCGACCAACACTGCGCGACAGTAAAACCGGCTTCCAAACACCGCAGCGACACCTCCTCCTCGACCCGACGTCCGAGGCTGGCTGATGAATGAGAACCCACTCGGACAGAGTTAGATGAAGGATGAAAAGTCGCCATCGCGCTGCCAGGTTTCGGTTAGAAATAAGAAGTAAGACTGGACATTTACTTTAATATTATGTTGAAGTAAATGTAAGTTATTAATTAAAAGACGACTGTTTCAATCTGACCACAAACCTTTGAGCAGTAGTGTGTGTTGTATGCATGTGTCTGTCTGTATCTGATCAGGATTTTGTCATCAGTGTCAACAAAACGCTAATTTTTTTAGCTGTGTCCATCATCAAAATTGAGTTGGAGTGTTTTAACTCTGATGGCAATCTCTTCCTAACAAGCCCACTTTATTGCATGCTCATTTTCTCCTATTAGTGGCTCATAGGAGTCTAACTAATGAACTTCATGCATGTTTCCTAATCTGTCACGCTTATTAGTGGCCCATGGTTACTTAAGGCCTATGTCTGTACTTGACCACAGAGGCAGAGCATCATTCAACCTGCCAGCTGCCTATCTTGGGAGCTTTTCAAGGATGACAGACTCCACTTTCTCTGCAGCAAGACAGCTCATAACTTTTTTACAGTGTCTCCCTGTCCTCATACTTCTATATATTCTTCTGTAATAGATAACTATACACTATCACTGCAATCTACACTACAGCTCAAAAGTTTGAAGTCAATTTTCACCTGGTTTATAACCATGTGATCGGTCCATACAGCAGTGATGGTTACTAAAAATGGGCCCATGTTTAAGTGTTTAAGAAGTCTATGGTCCCCACATGCCTCAAAAGATCCACCATCATCCCTGTGCCCAAGAACAGCAAACCCTCATCCCTGAACGATTAACGGCCAGTTGCACTGACCTCGGTAGTAATGAAGGTGTTTGAGAGGCTGCTGAAGAACATCATCTCCTCCTCCATCCCAGACACCACAGATCCGCTGCAGTTCGCCTACCGATCCAACAGATTCACAGAGGACGCCATCGCCCACGTCCTGCACACCACCCTCAGCTACTTTGACAAGAAACGGTAACTATGTGAGAATGCTGTTTGTTGATTACAGTTCAGCGTTTAACACAATAGTGCCCTGCAGACTGTTCACAAAGCTGAGGGATCTGGGACTTAACAGCCATCTGTGTGCATGGGTGTTGGACTTCCTCACTGGCAGAACTCAGGTGGTGAGGGTGGGTAGATGCGTCTCTAACAGCATCACCATCAACACAGGAGCACCTCAGCGATGTGTCCTCTTGCCACTGCTCTAATCCCTCTACACTTCAGACTGTGTGGCCACCCACGGCTCCAACACCATTGTGAAGTTTGCTGACGACACAGTGGTGTTGGGTGCCATCTCCAACAACGATGAGGCGGCCTACATGGACGAAGTGAAGAATCTGGCATCATGGTGCCAGGACAACCACCTCCAGCTGAACGTCGGCAAGACCAAGGAGCTGCCGGTGGACTTCAGAAGGAGTCAGCACAGAGACTACAAGCCCATTATCATCAATGGAGCTCCAGTGGAGAGGGTGCAGTCCTTCAAGTACCTTGGTGTCCACATCTCCTCAGGCCTGACATGGTCTGCCCACATTCAGGTCCAGACCAAAAAGGCTAGGCAGCGCCTGTATCACCTACGACAACTGAGGAAGTTCAGGGTCTCTCCAAAGATCCTCAGGATTTTCTATACAGGCGCTGTGGAGAGCATCCTCACACAGAACATGATATCGTGGTTTGGGAACAGCTGTGTGAAGGACCAAAAAGCTCTCCAGAGAGTGATCCATACAGCAGAACGCTGCTGCAGGATTGCTCTCCCCCCGCTTCAGGACACCTACACCAGGAGATGCCGGACTATAGCAGAGCAGATACTGAAGGACCCGTCCCATCCTGGCAACAAACTGTTCCAACTTCTGCAATCTGGCAGAAGTTTCCTCATCATCCGGGCAAGGACAGAGAGACTAAAGAGGAGCTTCTATCCCCAAGCCATCCGGGCTCTAAACACACACACCCGCCGTCTCACATCATCTATAATTGACTGAGACAGGACTCTGTTCCAGACACTCTAAACCCAGGCACAATGTACATTCCAAATTCCTTTAATTTTAAATATGTTTATATTGTCTATTCTGTAAAATAGTCAGATGTCTATTCATATTAATGTACAGAATTCACCTGCTTGCTGCTACTACTGCACATTCACCCAATGTATATACTCTATATATATATGTATGTATATATATATATAAAATGTTCTTCCTCTACACCCCCCCCCCCCCCCCCCCCCCCCATCTTTCCACATGTTGAGGAGCGTGTAAGGCTACATTACACTGTGTGTTATACTTGTATAACTATGCATGTGACAAATAAAGAACCTTGAACCTTGATGTGTGTAGACATTTCCTAATGCATCATGGGTGATTTAACTTAAATGATTCATTAAACACACATCTGTGAAAACATTACTGGTAAACATTGTGTAATTTTATGTTAAAGCAAATATAATTTTACAATTAAGACAAGAATATTTGAATCTGACCACAAACTTTTGAGCAGTAGTGTGTGTTGTATGCATGTGTCTGTCTGTATCAGATCAGGATTTTGTCATCAGTGTCAACAAAACGCTCATTTTTTTTTAGCTGTGTCTGTCATCAAAATTGAGTTGGAGTGTTTTAACTCTGATGGCAATCTCTCCCTAACAAGTCCACTTTATTGCGTGCTCATTTTCTCCTATTAGTGGCTCATACGTATATAATTAGAAAATATGCATTAAGTCGACTAATCTGTCACGCTTATCAGTGGCTCATGGTTGCTTAAGGCCTATGTCTGTACTTGACCACAGAGGCAGAGCATCATTCAACCTGCCAGCTGCCTATCTTGGGAGCTTTTCAAGGATGACAGACTCAACTTTCTCTGCAGCAAGACATCTCGTAACTTTTTTACAGTGTCTCCCTGTCCTCATACTTCTATATATTCCTCTGTAATAGATAACTATACACTATCATTGCAATCTACACTACAGCTCAAAAGTTTGAAGTCAATTTTCACCTGGTTTATAACCATGTGATCGGTCCACACAGGAGCGATTGTTACTAAAAATGGGCCCATGTATTAGTGTGTAGACATTTCCTAATGCATCATGGGTGATTTAACTTAAATGATTCATTAAACACACATCTGTGAAAACATTACTAAAATTGAGTTTATGGCAAACTCTCCCTAACATGTTCAGTTTATTGCGTGCTCATCAATCTACTCTACAGTTCAAAAAAGTTTGAAGTTAGTTACAAACGTCTTTTTTTCTTAAAAAAACAAGATTTGCTTTTAGATTTTGTAAATTAATTGTTAATGCAAATAAATATTATTCCTTAAAACTTGCATAGATCACCAATTATGAATGATGATTGATTAAATATTAACTGGTGTATGGATTACAACAATAATAGCGAGTGTGTAGATTATGTTACCTTTCCTCAGTTTATCACATTAAATCTCAGCTTACTAGTGACCCAGCAGTTTTCCAAGTACAGAAGCGCTAATCAACATATTTTTTTCAAGTAATATAAAAATCAATTTTATATATTACCTTTTTAAACATCCCATTTTTCTTTCTAATGTCATTAAAACAAGTTTGCACATTTGTATAACAACAGCTGGACCTCCAGATCTTTCAAGCTTTTAGTTTTTTTTTCTCAGTGTCACACATGGATTAGTTTTCGTCTCTTTCAATAAGAAAGTCAAATCTTCAAACCCTAAAGCAATCTTTGTTTCTTTCAATCATTCCAATATTTTTCATCTCCTGTTATATAATTGCAGTTAACCAGGGCTTAGCTACTCTGATCTACAGTGATTTTGGGGGTGTGGATACCTATTTTTTTTCACAGGTGCAGAGCCTTTTTCTACAAAATTACGAATAAACTGCATTTTTTAAAAGTACCATTAACATAAATGTAGACTGACAAGTAACTCAACCTTTAACACAGTGATCAATAGAGAAGAAAGAAAATAACCCATTTCAAAATGTCTAGTTCCGATCAAAATTATTGTTCTGATTAAGGAAACAGTAAATCTGGCCGCATTATTGTCCCGATCCTCCAATTTTCCCTTTCCAATGTGACTAAATAAAATTCAACTTTTTTTTTAAATGAAAGCAGTTGCACACCCAGATATTTCTTACAGTAAGAATCCTCCAACAACCTTTCAAGAGAAACATTTTTTGTCTTTCCTCAATTTTGAGACCAACTGAACCCACAAACCTGAAGCTGCAGACCCCAAACTAACCAAATGTAATGTTTCCTTAATCAGCACAGTCATTTTTAAGTCTTTATGTGTTATGTTTACTCACAGTTTTGATGCTTGCTTCTTCGACTTGATCCACGATTAGCTCTGCACCATCGCTCTGCTGTTTCCTCTCTCCTCATGCTTCTCCTCATGCTTCTCCTTCATGCGTCCTGTCCTCAGATATAATCCAACCAGCCTCCTTGTTTCCTCCTTGACTTGTATTCCCAAAATTTCAAGTTAAATTAAGAGTAATCCAGAAAAGTTTTCTTGCTTCAAAAGCTCTTCCAGTTGCCTGTCTTCTTGTCCTCCTTCAAATGTGCATTTTATATATTTGTATTTATTTGACTTCATATTGCCATGACAACACAAAAGCAGGTGGTTCTGTCCTCTGCTGGTGTTCCATAATGATGTAAAAGTATGTTAATAATCTTTAAACAGACACTCACTGATCCTGTAAGAGCAGGAATTTAACTACAAACCCTCATAGTTCCCATCAGTATCATTCATTCTGCTCTGCCTCAATGGTCACAGTGGCTGGTTTAAGTACGTTTGCCCCATAGAAATCCACTGATGTTCAGTGAGTCCCTTTGATACATATTTAGACCTTCATAATTTTCAGGGTGCATGAGTGTTATATCTCCATCTCATCCTGAACATTTTACCAACATGTAAAAGGCATACGTCCACAAGATTTTGATTTGTTTAATTTGAATTGAAACTTGTTTTTTTCTGAATAAATGTGTGAGATGGCCCTCAGGCCTCTAAATCCACGTCCAGGTTTGGGTGACTACTTGGATTAGGGGAGTACTATTTAGAGCAATGTTTGTCACTTTGGTTAATTGCTCAACTCAAGCCGTTTTTGTTTTGGAGTGTTTTAACTCTGATGGCAATCTGTCCCTAACAAGTCCACTTTATCGAGTGCTCATTTTGTCCTATTAGTGGCTCATAGGAGTCTAACTAATGAACTGTATGCATGTTTCCTAATCTGTCACGCTTATCAGTGGCTCATGGTTGCTTAAGGCCTATGTCTGTACTTGACCACACAGGCAGAGCATCATTCAACTTGCCAGCTGCCTATCTTGGGAGCTTTTCAAGGATGACAGACTCCACTTTCTCTGCAGCAAGACAGCTCATAACTTTTTTACAGTGTCTCCCTGTCCTCATACTTCTATATATTCCTCTGTAATAGATAACTATACACTATCATTGCAATCAATCTACACTACAGCTCAAAAGTTTGAAGTCAATTTTCACCTGGTTTATAACCATGTGATCGTTCCATACAGCAGTGATGGTTACTAAAAATGGGCCCATGTATTAGTGTTTAGACATTTCCTAATGCATCATGGGTGATTTAACTTAAATGGTTCATTAAACACACAACTGTGAAAAAATTACTGGTAAACTTTGTGTAATATTATGTTAAAGTAAATGTAAGTTATTAATTAAAAGACGACTGTTTCAATCTGACCACAAACCTTTGAGCAGTAGTGTGTGTTGTATACATGTGTCTGTCTGTATCTGATCAGGATTTTGTCATCAGTGTCAACAAAACGCTAAATTTTTTAGCTGTGTCCATCATCAAAATTGAGTTGGAGTGTTTTAACTCTGATGGCAATCTCTCCCTAACAAGTCCACTTTATTGCGTGCTCATTTTCTCCTATTAGTGGCTCATAGGAGTCTAACTAATGAACTGTATGCATGTTTCCTAATCTGTCACGCTTATCAGTGACTCATGGTTACTTAAGGCCTATGTCTGTACTTGACCACAGAGGCAGAGCATCATTCAACCTGCCAGCTGCCTATCTTGGGAGCTTTTCAAGGATGACAGACTCCACTTTCTCTGCAGCAAGACAGCTCATAACTTTTTTACAGTGTCTCCCTGTCCTCATACTTCTATATATTCTTCTGTAATAGATAACTATACACTATCATTGCAATCTACACTACAGCTGAAAAGTTTGAAGTCAATTTTCACCTGGTTTATAACCATGTGATCGGTCCATACAGCGGTGATGGTTACTAAAAATGGGCCCATGTATTAGTGTTTAGACATTTCCTAATGCATCATGGGTGATTTAACATAAATGGTTCATTAAACACACATCTGTGAAAACATTTCTGATAATTTTCATGTAATATTATGTTAAAGTAAATGTAAGTTATTAATTAAAAGACGACTGTTTCAATCTGACCACAAACCTTTGAGCAGTAGTGTGTGTTGTATGCATGTGTCTGTCTGTATCAGATCAGGATTTTGTCATCAGTGTCAACAAAACGCTCATTTTTTTAGCTGTGTCCATCATCAAAATTGAGTTGGAGTGTTTTAACTCTGATGGCAATCTCTCCCTAACAAGCCCACTTTATTGCGTGCTCATTTTCTCCTATTAGTGGCTCATAGGAGTCTAACTAATGAACTTCATGCATGTTTCCTAATCTGTCACGCTTATTAGTGGCCCATGGTTACTTAACGCCTATGTCTGTACTTGACCACAGAGGCAGAGCATCATTCAACCTGCCAGCTGCCTATCTTGGGAGCTTTTCAAGGATGACAGACTCCACTTTCTCTGCAGCAAGACAGCTCATAACTTTTTTACAGTGTCTCCCTGTCCTCATACTTCTATATATTCCTCTGTAATAGATAACTATACACTATCACTGCAATCTACACTACAGCTCAAAAGTTTGAAGTCAATTTTCCCCTGGTTTATAACCATGTGATCGGTCCACACAGGAGCGATTGTTACTAAAAATGGGCCTATGTATAAGTGTGTAGACATTTCCTGATGCATCATGGGTGATTTAACATAAATGATTCATTAAACACACATCTGTGAAAACATTACTGGTAAACGTTGTGTAATTTTATGTTAAAGCAAATATAATTTTACAATTAAGACAAGGATATTTGAATCTGACCACAATCTTTTGAGCAGTAGTGTGTGTTGTATGCATGTGTCTGTCTGTATCTGATCAGGATTTTGTCATCAGTGTCAACAAAACGCTAATTTTTTTTAGCTGTGTCCATCATCAAAATTGAGTTGGAGTGTTTTAACTCTGATGGCAATCTCTCCCTAACAAGTCCACTTTATTGCGTGCTCATTTTCTCCTATTAGTGGCTCGTACGTATATAATTAGAAAACATGCATTAAGTGGACTAATTTCTCACGTTTATCAGTGGCTCATGGTTGCTTAAGGCCTATGTCTGTACTTGACCACAGAGGCAGAGCATCATTCAACCTGCCAGCTGCCTATCTTGGGAGCTTTTCAAGGATGACAGACTCCACTTTCTCTGCAGCAAGACAGCTCATAACTTTTTTACAGTGTCTCCCTGTCCTCATACTTCTATATATTCTTCTGTAATAGATAACTATACACTATCACTGCAATCTACACTACAGCTCAAAAGTTTGAAGTCAATTTTCACCTGGTTTATAACCATGTGATCGGTCCATACAGCAGTGATGGTTACTAAAAATGGGCCCATGTATTAGTGTTTAGACATTTCCTAATGCATCATGGGTGATTTAACTTAAATGGTTCATTAAACACACAACTGTCAAAAAATTACTGGTAAACTTTGTGTAATATTATGTTAAAGTAAATGTAAGTTATTAATTAAAAGACGACTGTTTCAATCTGACCACAAACCTTTGAGCAGTAGTGTGTGTTGTATGCATGTGTCTGTCTGTATCTGATCAGGATTTTGTCATCAGTGTCAACAAAACGCTAATTTTTTTTAGCTGTGTCCATCATCAAAATTGAGTTGGAGTGTTTTAACTCTGATGGCAATCTCTCCCCAACAAGTCCACTTTATTGCGTGCTCATTTTCTCCTATTAGTGGCTCATAGGAGTCTAACTAATGAACTGTATACATGTTTCCTAATCTGTCACGCTTATCAGTGGCTCATGGTTGCTTAAGGCCTATGTCTGTACTTGACCACAGAGGCAGAGCATCATTCAACCTGCCAGCTGCCTATCTTGGGAGCTTTTCAAGGATGACAGACTCCACTTTCTCTGCAGCAAGACAGCTCATAATTTTTTTACAGTGTCTCCCTGTCCTCATACTTCTATATATTCCTCTGTAATAGATAACTATACACTATCACTGCAATCGATCTACACTACAGCTCAAAAGTTTGAAGTCAATTTTTACCTGGTTTATAACCATGTGATCGGTCCACACAGGAGCGATTGTTACTAAAAATGGACCCATGTATTAGTGTGTAGACATTTCCTAATGCATCATGGGTGATTTAACTTAAATGATTCATTAAACACACATCTGTGAAAACATTACTAAAATCGAGTTTATGGCAAACTCTCCCTAACATGTTCAGTTTATTGCGTGCTCATCAATCTACTCTACAGCTCAAAAAAGTTTGAAGTTAGTTACAAACGTCTTTTTTTCTTAAAAAAACAAGATTTGCTTTTAGATTTTGTAAATTAATTGTTAATGCAAATAAATATTATTCCTTAAATCTTGCATAGATCACAAATTATCAATGATGATTGATTAAATATTAACTGGTGTATGGATTACAACAATAATAGCGAGTGTGTAGATTATATTACCTTTCCTCAGTTTATCACATTAAATCTCAGCTTACTAGTGACCCAGCAGTTTTCCAAGTACAGAAGCGCTAATCAACATATTTTTTTCAAGTAATATAAAAATCAATTTTATATATTACCTTTTTAAACATCCCATTTTTCTTTCTAATGTCATTAAAACAAGTTTGCACATTTGTATAACAACAGCTGGACCTCCAGATCTTTCAAGCTTTTAGTTTTTTTTCTCAGTGTCACACATGGATTAGTTTTCGTCTCTTTCAATAAGAAAGTCAAATCTTCAAACCCTAAAGCAATCTTTGTTTCTTTCAATCATTCCAATATTTTTCATCTCCTGTTATATAATTGCAGTTAACCAGGGCTTAGCTACTCTGATCTACAGTGATTTTGGGGGTGTGGATACCTATTTTTTTTCACAGGTGCAGAGCCTTTTTCTACAAAATTACTAATAAACTGCATTTTTTAAAAGTACCATTGACATAAATGTAGACTGACAAGTAACTCAACCTTTAACACAGTGATCAATAGAGAAGAAAGAAAATAACCCATTTCAAAATGTCTAGTTCCGATCAAAATTATTGTTCTGATTAAGGAAACAGTAAATCTGGCCGCATTATTGTCCCGATCCTCCAATTTTCCCTTTCCAATGTGACTAAATAAAATTCAACTTTTTTTTAAAATGAAAGCAGTTGCACACCCAGATATTTCTTACAGTAAGAATCCTCCAACAACCTTTCAAGAGAAACATTTTTTGTCTTTCCTCAATTTTGAGACCAACTGAACCCACAAACCTGAAGCTGCAGACCCCAAACTAACCAAATGTAATGTTTCCTTAATCAGCACAGTCATTTTTAAGTCTTTATGTGTTATGTTTACTCACAGTTTTGATGCTTGCTTCTTCGACTTGATCCACGATTAGCTCTGCACCATCGCTCTGCTGTTTCCTCTCTCCTCATGCTTCTCCTTCATGCATCCTGTCCTCAGATATAATCCAACCAGCCTCCTTGTTTCCTCCTTGACTTGTATTCACAAAATTTCCAGTTAAATTAAGAGTAATCCAGAAAAGTTTTCTTGCTTCAAAAGCTCTTCCAGTTGCCTGTCTTCTTGTCCTCCTTCAAATGTGCATTTCATATATTTGTATTTATTTGACTTCATATTGCCATGACAACACAAAAGCAGGTGGTTCTGTCCTCTGCTGGTGTTCCATAATGATGTAAAAGTATGTTAATAATCTTTAAACAGACACTCACTGATCCTGTAAGAGCAGGAATTTAACTACAAACCCTCATAGTTCCCATCAGTATCATTCATTCTGCTCTGCCTCAATGGTCACAGTGGCTGGTTTAAGTACGTTTGCCCCATAGAAATCCACTGATGTTCAGTGAGTCCCTTTGATACATATTTAGACCTTCATAATTTTCAGGGTGCATGAGTGTTATATCTCCATCTCATCCTAAACATTTTACCAACATGTAAAAGGCATACGTCCACAAGATTTTGATTTGTTTAATTTGAATTGAAACTTGTTTTTTTCTGAATAAATGTGTGAGATGGCCCTCAGGCCTCTAAATCCACGTCCAGGTTTGGGTGACTACTTGGATTAGGGGAGTATTATTTAGAGCAATGTTTGTCACTTTGGTTAATTGCTCAACTCAAGCCGTTTTTGTTTTGGAGTGTTTTAACTCTGATGGCAATCTCTCCCTAACAAGTCCACTTTATTGCTCATTTTGTCCTATTAGTGGCTCACAGGAGTCTAACTAATGAACTGTATGCATGTTTCCTAATCTGTCACGCTTATCAGTGGCTCATGGTTGCTTAAGGCCTATGTCTGTACTTGACAACAGAGGCAGAGCATCATTCAGCCTGCCAGCTGCCTATCTTGGGAGCTTTTCAAGGATGACAGACTCCACTTTCTCTGCAGCAAGACAGCTCATAACTTTTTTACAGTGTCTCCCTGTCCTCATACTTCTATATATTCCTCTGTAATAGATAACTATACACTATCATTGCAATCAATCTACACTACAGCTCAAAAGTTTGAAGTCAATTTTCACCTGGTTTATAACCATGTGATCGGTCCACACAGGAGCGATTGTTACTAAAATTTGGCGCACGTATAAGTCTGTAGACATTTCCTAATGCATCATGGGTGATTTAACATAAATGATTCATTAAACACACATCTGTGAAAACATTTCTGATAATTTTCATGTAAGTAAGTAAGTAAGTAAAACTTTATTTATATAGCACCTTTCAAGATAAAAATCACAAAGTGCTTCACAGAAGCTAAAACCTAAAAATGAAAATCAACCAAAAGCAAGTTTAAAAAGATGAGTTTTTAGCTGTTTTTTAAAAGCGACCACTGAGTCCACAGATCTCAGGCTCAAAGGGAGAGAGTTCCACAGTCTGGGGGCCACAGTTCCAAAAGCTTTGTCGCCTTTTGTTTTCAGCCTCGTGTGTTGGACAGCAAGCAAGCCCTGGTCACATGACCTCAGGGACCTGCTGGGAATGTATGCATGTAAAAGTTCACTTATATATGTTGGTGCTTGTCCATGCAGAGCCCTGAAAGTCAAGGTCAAAACCTTAAACTGGATTCTGAATTTAACGGGGAGCCAGTGCAGCTGAGTCAGCAGGGGTGTGACATGGGAAAACTTGGAGGACTTGGTCAGAAGCTTTGCAGCAGCGTTCTGAACGACTTGCAGACGCTCCAAAGAGGCTTTACATAAACAAGTAAACAAAGAGTTACAATAGTCCAGACGAGATGAAACAAATGCATGAATAACAATTTCTAATTCGGAGCGCGATACAATGGGACTCAGCTTAGCAATGTTTCTCAAGTGATAAAAACAGGAGCGAACCAAAGATTTTACATGGGCGTCCAAAGTCAGAGCTGAGTCAATACTAACACCAAGGCTCCTGATAGACGGTTTTGCAAATGTAGCAAGTGGACCCAAGTTTTCCATAACACTAGGTACAACATTTTTAGGAGCACAAACAAGAACTTCAGTCTTCTCCTCATTTAGTTGAAGAAAGTTTCCAGCCATCCAACATCTAATGGAGTCTATGCACTTATGCAAAATCTGTAGCTTGGAAACATCATGGGGCTTAAAGGAGATATATAACTGAATATCATCTGCATAGCAGTGATACGAAATGTCCTTAAAAGTGCTCAATAAGTGTTGAAGAGGAAGTAAATACAGTAAGAACAATAAAGGCCCCAAAACTGAACCTTGTGGCACACAATAAGCAAGAAAAGTAGAAGAGGAACTGTACTTAGAGGTAGCCACAGAAAAGGATCGTTCATGCAAATAGGATTCAAACCAGTCCAAAGCAGCCCCTGATATACCCACCCAGTGTCTCAGCCTATCTAGCAGAATATGATGGTCCACAGTATCAAAGGCGGAGGTCAGGTCCAACATCAACAGAACGGAGCATTCTCCTGCATCACATCTCATCAAAATGTCGTTGGAGACTCTAAGAAGTGCAGTTTCAGTAGAGTGAGCTCTACGAAAGCCAGATTGGAATTTATCCAGAATGCTGTATTCATCTAAAACAGCTATAAGCTGCTTAGCCACAACCTTTTCTAAAATCTTAGAAATGAACGGTAATTTTGAAATCAGTCTGTAGCTACTAAGAAGAGAAGCATCAAGCTTAGGTTTTTTTAACAGTGGGTGAATGACAGCATTCTTACAATAAACAGGGACCTGACCAGAAACCAGTGAGGTATTGATAATTGTGAGCACACAGGGACCAACAGACTGAAAGACATTTTTAAACAAAGATCCAGGTAAAATATCAAGAGAGCAGGAGGATGCTTTCATTGAATTAACTAACTTGACCAGCTCAGGTAAGGACACAGGTAAAAATCTTTCTAAAATTAAAGGCCTAGCTTGAGTTGGAGCAGACAAGAGAGACACAGAAGGAGAGATATTGTTCCTCACATTACTGACTTTTTCAACGAAGAAAGAAAGAAATTGTTCACAATCTTCATTTGATATAATTGGGACAGCATGTGGAGCAGGAGCAACAATATCACTAATGGTGTCGAATAGCACCTTAGGGTTACCTCTGCTCTTAGACACTAAGTCTGAGAAATAGGCCGCCCTCGCATCTCGAACTGAAGTGTTAAAAGAGACTAAAAGGTCCTTTAAATGAAGGAGATGGACATGCAAACGCATTTTCCTCCATAAACGCTCAACCTTACGGCAGCAACGCTTTAAGGAGCGAATGCTGTCATTTATCCAGGGAGACGACTTTGAAACCGGAGCTAGTCTAGTTTTGACAGGACAAACATTGTCTAAAATACAAAGACAATGATTATTAAAGAGATTTGTTAAAAAATGAACATCTTTATAAGGAGATAAAACTAAATTAAAAGCATCGGAAAATTTAACAGCAGTAGAGGAAGTTAAGATGCGAGAGCTAACCACATGTCGAATAGGAGAGAGGGACAAATGAAAAGACAGATTAAAAAGAATACAATGATGATCCGAAATAAAAATGTCCTCAGTACAAATAAAATCAATGTTTAAACCTAAAGTAAAAACAAGGTCCAGTGTGTGTCCTTTGGTGTGTGTGGGACCAGACACATGCTGAGTAAAATGAAAAGAATCCATGACGCTAAGGAAACCTCTGGCAAAGAGGTCAGAGTCATCATCAACGTGTATATTAAAATCCCCGACTATAACCAGTCTGGACAGCTTCAAAGTCGAGGATAAAAAGTCACTGAACTCCTTTAAAAACATACTGTTTAGGCCAGGCGGACGATACACTACAGCGCAGTAAAATGGATCTTTATGTCCAATTCTAACTAGCTGTAGTTCAAAGGATGAAAAATGCCCGACCAACACTGCGCGACAGTAAAACCGGCTTCCAAACACCGCAGCGACACCTCCTCCTCGACCCGACGTCCGAGGCTGGCTGATGAATGAGAACCCACTCGGACAGAGTTAGATGAAGGATGAAAAGTCGCCATCGCGCTGCCAGGTTTCGGTTAGAAATAAGAAGTAAGACTGGACATTTACTTTAATATTATGTTGAAGTAAATGTAAGTTATTAATTAAAAGACGACTGTTTCAATCTGACCACAAACCTTTGAGCAGTAGTGTGTGTTGTATGCATGTGTCTGTCTGTATCTGATCAGGATTTTGTCATCAGTGTCAACAAAACGCTCATTTTTTTAGCTGTGCCTGTCATCAAAATTGAGTTGGAGTGTTTTAACTCTGATGGCAATCTCTCCCTAACAAGTCCACTTTATCGAGTGCTCATTTTCTCCTATTAGTGGCTCATAGGAGTCTAACTAATGAACTGTATGCATGTTTCCTAATCTGTCACGCTTATCAGTGGCTCATGGTTGCTTAAGGCCTATGTCTGTACTTGACCACAGAGGCAGAGCATCATTCAACCTGCCAGCTGCCTATCTTGGGAGCTTTTCAAGGATGACAGACTCCACTTTCTCTGCAGCAAGACAGCTCATAACTTTTTTACAGTGTCTCCCTGTCCTCATACTTCTATATATTCTTCTGTAATAGATAACTATACACTATCATTGCAATCAATCTACACTACAGCTCAAAAGTTTGAAGTCAATTTTCACCTGGTTTATAACCATGTGATCGGTCCATACAGCAGTGATGGTTACTAAAAATGGGCCCATGTATTAGTGTTTAGACATTTCCTAATGCATCATGGGTGATTTAAATTAAATGGTTCATTAAACACACAACTGTCAAAAAATTACTGGTAAACTTTGTGTAATATTATGTTAAAGTAAATGTATGTTATTAATTAAAAGACGACTGTTTCAATCTGCCCACAAACCTTTGAGCAGTAGTGTGTGTTGTATGCATGTGTCTGTCTGTATCTGATCAGGATTTTGTCATCAGTGTCAACAAAACGCTCATTTTTTTAGCTGTGTCTGTCATCAAAATTGAGTTGGAGTGTTTTAACTCTGATGGCAATCTCTCCCTAACAAGTCCACTTTATTGCGTGCTCATTTTCTCCTATTAGTGGCTCATACGTATATAATGAGAAAACATGCATTAAGTGAACTAATTTCTCACGCTTATCAGTGGCTCATGGTTGCTTAAGGCCTATGTCTGTACTTGACCACAGAGGCAGAGCATCATTCAACCTGCCAGCTGCCTATCTTGGGAGCTTTTCAAGGATGACAGACTCCACTTTCTCTGCAGCAAGACAGCTCATAACTTTTTTACAGTGTCTCCCTGTCCTCATACTTCTATATATTCTTCTGTAATAGTTAACTATACACTATCACTGCAATCTACACTACAGCTCAAAAGTTTGAAGTCAATTTTCACCTGGTTTATAACCATGTGATCGGTCCATACAGCAGTGATGGTTACTAAAAATGGGCCCATGTTTAAGTGTTTAAGAAGTCTATGGTCCCCACATGCCTCAAAAGATCCACCATCATCCCTGTGCCCAAGAACAGCAAACCCTCATCCCTGAACGATTAACGGCCAGTTGCACTGACCTCGGTAGTAATGAAGGTGTTTGAGAGGCTGCTGAAGAACATCATCTCCTCCTCCATCCCAGACACCACAGATCCGCTGCAGTTCGCCTACCGATCCAACAGATTCACAGAGGACCCCATCGCCCACGTCCTGCACACCACCCTCAGCTACTTTGACAAGAAACAGGGTAACTATGTGAGAATGCTGTTTGTTGATTACAGTTCAGCGTTTAACACAATAGTGCCCTGCAGACTGTTCACAAAGCTGAGGGATCTGGGACTTAACAGCCATCTGTGTGCATGGGTGTTGGACTTCCTCACTGGCAGAACTCAGGTGGTGAGGGTGGGTAGATGCGTCTCTAACAGCATCACCATCAACACAGGAGCACCTCAGCGATGTGTCCTCTTGCCACTGCTCTAATCCCTCTACACTTCAGACTGTGTGGCCACCCACGGCTCCAACACCATTGTGAAGTTTGCTGACGACACAGTGGTGTTGGGTGCCATCTCCAACAACGATGAGGCGGCCTACATGGACGAAGTGAAGAATCTGGCATCATGGTGCCAGGACAACCACCTCCAGCTGAACGTCGGCAAGACCAAGGAGCTGCCGGTGGACTTCAGAAGGAGTCAGCACAGAGACTACAAGCCCATTATCATCAATGGAGCTCCAGTGGAGAGGGTGCAGTCCTTCAAGTATCTTGGTGTCCACATCTCCTCAGGCCTGACATGGTCTGCCCACATTCAGGTCCAGACCAAAAAGGCTAGGCAGCGCCTGTATCACCTACGACAACTGAGGAAGTTCAGGGTCTCTCCAAAGATCCTCAGGATTTTCTATACAGGCGCTGTGGAGAGCATCCTCACACAGAACATGATATCGTGGTTTGGGAACAGCTGTGTGAAGGACCAAAAAGCTCTCCAGAGAGTGATCCATACAGCAGAACGCTGCTGCAGGATTGCTCTCCCCCCGCTTCAGGACACCTACACCAGGAGATGCCGGACTATAGCAGAGCAGATACTGAAGGACCCGTCCCATCCTGGCAACAAACTGTTCCAACTTCTGCAATCTGGCAGAAGTTTCCTCATCATCCGGGCAAGGACAGAGAGACTAAAGAGGAGCTTCTATCCCCAAGCCATCCGGGCTCTAAACACACACACCCGCCGTCTCACATCATCTATAATTGACTGAGACAGGACTCTGTTCCAGACACTCTAAACCCAGGCACAATGTACATTCCAAATTCCTTTAATTTTAAATATGTTTATATTGTCTATTCTGTAAAATAGTCAGATGTCTATTCATATTAATGTACAGAATTCACCTGCTTGCTGCTACTACTGCACATTCACCCAATGTATATACTCTATATATATATGTATGTATATATATATATAAAATGTTCTTCCTCTACACCCCCCCCCCCCCCCCCCCCCCATCTTTCCACATGTTGAGGAGCGTGTAAGGCTACATTACACTGTGTGTTATACTTGTATAACTATGCATGTGACAAATAAAGAACCTTGAACCTTGATGTGTGTAGACATTTCCTAATGCATCATGGGTGATTTAACTTAAATGATTCATTAAACACACATCTGTGAAAACATTACTGGTAAACATTGTGCAATTTTATGTTAAAGCAAATATAATTTTACAATTAAGACAAGAATATTTGAATCTGACCACAAACTTTTGAGCAGTAGTGTGTGTTGTATGCATGTGTCTGTCTGTATCTGATCAGGATTTTGTCATCAGTGTCAACAAAACGCTCATTTTTTTAGCTGTGTCCATCATCAAAATTGAGTTGGAGTGTTTTAACTCTGATGGCAATCTCTCCCTAACAAGTCCACTTTATTGCGTGCTCATTTTCTCCTATTAGTGGCTCATAGGAGTCTAACTAATGAACTGTATGCATGTTTCCTAATCTCTCACGCTTGTCAGTGGCTCATGGTTGCTTAAGGCCTATGTCTGTACTTGACCACAGAGGCAGAGCATCATTCAACCTGCCAGCTGCCTATCTTGGGAGCTTTTCAAGGATGACAGACTCCACTTTCTATGCAGCAAGACAGCTCATAACTTTTTTACAGTGTCTCCCTGTCCTCATACTTCTATATATTCTTCTGTAATAGATAACTATACACTATCATTGCAATCAATCTACACTACAGCTCAAAAGTTGGAAATCAATTTTCACCTGGTTTATAACCATGTGATCGGTCCACACAAGAGTGATTGTTTCTAAAAATGGGCCCATGTTTAAGTGTGTAGACATTTCCTAATGCATCATGGGTGATTTAACTTAAATGATTCATTAAACACACAACTGTGAAAACATTTCTTATGAATTACATGTAATATTATGTTAAAGTAAATGTAAGTTATTAATTAAAAGACGACTGTTTCAGTCTGACCACAAACTTTTGAGCAGTAGTGTGTGTTGTATGCATGTGTCTGTCTGTATCTGATCAGGATTTTGTCATCAGTGTCAACAAAACGCTCATTTTTTTTAGCTGTGTCTGTCATCAAAATTGAGTTGGAGTGTTTTAACTCTGATGGCAATCTCTCCCTAACAAGTCCACTTTATTGCGTGCTCATTTTCTCCTATTAGTGGCTCATAGGAGTCTAACTAATGAACTGTAGGCATGTTTCCTAATCTGTCACGCTTATCAGTGGCTCATGGTTGCTTAAGGCCTATGTCTGTACTTGACCACAGAGGCAGAGCATCATTCAACCTGCCAGCTGCCTATCTTGGGAGCTTTTCAAGGATGACAGACTCCACTTTCTCTGCAGCAAGACAGCTCATAATTTTTTTACAGTGTCTCCCTGTCCTCATACTTCTATATATTCCTCTGTAATAGATAACTATACACTATCACTGCAATCGATCTACACTACAGCTCAAAAGTTTGAAGTCAATTTTTACCTGGTTTATAACCATGTGATCGGTCCACACAGGAGCGATTGTTACTAAAAATGGGCCCATGTATTAGTGTGTAGACATTTCCTAATGCATCATGGGTGATTTAACTTAAATGATTCATTAAACACACATCTGTGAAAACATTACTAAAATTGAGTTTATGGCAAACTCTCCCTAACATGTTCAGTTTATTGCGTGCTCATCAATCTACTCTACAGTTCAAAAAAGTTTGAAGTTAGTTACAAACGTCTTTTTTTCTTAAAAAAACAAGATTTGCTTTTAGATTTTGTAAATTAATTGTTAATGCAAATAAATATTATTCCTTAAAACTTTCATAGATCACCAATTATGAATGATGATTGATTAAATATTAACTGGTGTATGGATTACAACAATAATAGCGATTGTGTAGATTATATTACCTTTCCTCACTTTATCACATTAAATCTCAGCTTACTAGTAACCCAGCAGTTTTCCAAGTACAGAAGCGCTAATCAACATATTTTTTTCAAGTAATATAAAAATCAATTTTATATATTACCTTTTTAAACATCCCATTTTTCTTTCTAATGTCATTAAAACAAGTTTGCACATTTGTATAACAACAGCTGGACCTCCAGATCTTTCAAGCTTTTAGTTTTTTTTCTCAGTGTCACACATGGATTAGTTTTCGTCTCTTTCAATAAGAAAGTCAAATCTTCAAACCCTAAAGCAATCTTTGTTTCTTTCAATCATTCCAATATTTTTCATCTCCTGTTATATAATTGCAGTTAACCAGGGCTTAGCTACTCTGATCTACAGTGATTTTGGGGGTGTGGATACCTATTTTTTTTCACAGGTGCAGAGCCTTTTTCTACAAAATTACGAATAAACTGCATTTTTTAAAAGTACCATTAACATAAATGTAGACTGACAAGTAACTCAACCTTTAACACAGTGATCAATAGAGAAGAAAGAAAATAACCCATTTCAAAATGTCTAGTTCCGATCAAAATTATTGTTCTGATTAAGGAAACAGTAAATCTGGCCGCATTATTGTCCCGATCCTCCAATTTTCCCTTTCCAATGTGACTAAATAAAATTCAACTTTTTTTTAAAATGAAAGCAGTTGCACACCCAGATATTTCTTACAGTAAGAATCCTCCAACAACCTTTCAAGAGAAACATTTTTTGTCTTTCCTCAATTTTGAGACCAACTGAACCCACAAACCTGAAGCTGCAGACCCCAAACTAACCAAATGTAATGTTTCCTTAATCAGCACAGTCATTTTTAAGTCTTTATGTGTTATGTTTACTCACAGTTTTGATGCTTGCTTCTTCGACTTGATCCACGATTAGCTCTGCACCATCGCTCTGCTGTTTCCTCTCTCCTCATGCTTCTCCTCATGCTTCTCCTTCATGCGTCCTGTCCTCACATATAATCCAACCAGCCTCCTTGTTTCCTCCTTGACTTGTATTCCCAAAATTTCAAGTTAAATTAAGAGTAATCCAGAAAAGTTTTCTTGCTTCAAAAGCTCTTCCAGTTGCCTGTCTTCTTGTCCTCCTTCAAATGTGCATTTTATATATTTGTATTTATTTGACTTCATATTGCCATGACAACACAAAAGCAGGTGGTTCTGTCCTCTGCTGGTGTTCCATAATGATGTAAAAGTATGTTAATAATCTTTAAACAGACACTCACTGATCCTGTAAGAGCAGGAATTTAACTACAAACCCTCATAGTTCCCATCAGTATCATTCATTCTGCTCTGCCTCAATGGTCACAGTGGCTGGTTTAAGTACGTTTGCCCCATAGAAATCCACTGATGTTCAGTGAGTCCCTTTGATACATATTTAGACCTTCATAATTTTCAGGGTGCATGAGTGTTATATCTCCATCTCATCCTAAACATTTTACCAACATGTAAAAGGCATACGTCCACAAGATTTTGATTTGTTTAATTTGAATTGAAACTTGTTTTTTTCTGAATAAATGTGTGAGATGGCCCTCAGGCCTCTAAATCCACGTCCAGGTTTGGGTGACTACTTGGATTAGGGGAGTACTATTTAGAGCAATGTTTGTCACTTTGGTTAATTGCTCAACTAAGGCCGTTTTTGTTTTGGAGTGTTTTAACTCTGATGGCAATCTCTCCCTAACAAGTCCACTTTATTGCGTGCTCATTTTGTCCTATTAGTGGCTCATAGGAGTCTAACTAATGAACTGTATGCATGTTTCCTAATCTGTCACGCTTATCAGTGGCTCATGGTTGCTTAAGGCCTATGTCTGTACTTGACCACAGAGGCAGAGCATCATTCAACCTGCCAGCTGCCTATCTTGGGAGCTTTTCAAGGATGACAGACTCCACTTTCTCTGCAGCAAGACAGCTCATAACTTTTTTACAGTGTCTCCCTGTCCTCATACTTCTATATATTCGTCTGTAATAGATAACTATACACTATCACTGCAATCTAAACTACAGCTCAAAAGTTTGAAGTCAATTTTCACCTGGTTTATAACCATGTGATCGGTTCACACAGGAGCGATTTTTTCTAAAAATGGGCCCATGTATAAGTGTGTAGACATTTCCTAATGCATCATGGGTGATTTAAAGTAAATGATTCATTAAACACACATCTGTGAAAACATTTTTGATAATTTTCATGTAATATTATGTTAAAGTAAATGTAAGTTATTAATTAAAAGACGACTGATTCAGTCTGACCACAAACTTTTGAGCAGTAGTGTGTGTTGTATGCATGTGTCTGTCTGTATCTGATCAGGATTTTGTCATTAGTGTCAACAAAACGCTCATTTTTTTTTAGCTGTGTCTGTCATCAAAAATTAGTTGGAGTGTTTTAACTCTGATGGCAATTTCTCCCTAACAAGTCCACTTTATTGCGTGCTCCTATTTCTCCTATTAGTGGCTCATATGTATATAATTAGAAAACATGCATTAAGTGGACTAATTTCTCACACTTATCAGTGGCTCATGGTTGCTTAAGGCCTATATCTGTAGGGGAGACGTGGGTCAGTTGTAACACTTCCAATATCTCCAATCAGGGCTAAGTTTCAAATGATGTGACTCATCCTGTGCATGCTCAATTAAGTTCTGCTATCACATGTGAAAAATCAGCACATTTTGTCAAACACAGACAATTTAAAATGAAAAAAAGTAATTTGTATGCCAAAAAGTAAGTTTTTCTACTTTATTTCAATTTCTAATAGCATTATCTGCTTTGCAGTTAAACTCACCAAACTTAAATTATGTTATTTGTATGTCTATGGGGATATATTCTGTGTAGGTCTTTAGTGCTAATATTTTAGCCGTTGGCTGTAATGTTAGCTAGTTCATGGCTATAGGAGTCTGGGTCAGTTGTAACAATAATGCAGATGTTACTACTTACCACACTATTACTTTAACTTATATTAAACAAGTTGGGGCAACGACATCAGCAGAGATAGGTTCACTGGTCGCTTTTGTATATGCGGTTAATGCCATTGGCAACACAATTCCTCCACTGTTTGTGTTCCCACACATACATTATGCAGACCACTGTGTCAGAGATGGACTAGTAGGAAGTATTGGTAATGGAAATAAATCAGGATGGGTGCAAGAAACAGATTTCCTCAGCTTTCTGAAGCACTTTGCAAACCACACCAAGGTAAGCCATGAAAAAAAGTAATGGAATTGCGATGCTGGTGAACAACTACATTTTTTCAGCTTCATTGTTATGTTCAAAAGTTGGTGCAAGAGTTGTAGGTTATAATGCCCACTGAGCCAACGAGGCCAAACTCAAGGAAGACCAACCAAAATTAATGAAATATTCAGTTGCAGAAAATTCCATAATTTGTCTTTTTTGGGGGGTTGACATATGTTCAAAAGCTAGATTTCTGCATTCTGTCACACACACATAGCTACATAAATGGCTCTAAGTGCATTCATGTGTTGAATAAACAAAGATTACATGTTAATGTTTTGTTAGTACCCCTTTTTCATTGTGTTACATTTCACCCCAGGATATGTTACAACTAACCCAGACTATGGGGTTAATTGTAACATTTCACTCTTTGTGTTTGAGACCATACCATGCAATGGGTAATTGTGCTGCAGATAAAATAGCTGCACTATTTAATAGCCGAGACATGTAAATACTTTGCATTACATTTTGAATCCACTACCTTAAAAGAGCTCCAATTTACAGACAGAAATTTCAAAAATGTTACAACTATCCCCGGTCTTCCCTACTTGACTTACTCATACTTCTATATATTCTTCTGTAATAGATAACTATACACTGTATAGGAATTTCTTTCACTAAGGTATTAATCACATTATTTCATTGTTTTAACATGTCTGACACTCATACTTAAGACAAATGGTAGGGGGTGTAGTAAGGCTGTTGGGGGGAAAACAGGAACTCCACAGGAAGAGTCTTTTGTCTCTTCGAGGACTCTGGGAGGTAGCAAGGGAGTGTGAACCTTAAGGTGTGAAACAGCTGTGTACTGCCTTTTGTTCCTGGAGAAGGTATTTAACTGAGAGCCATGCTAGGCTCAGTGAGACTCTGCTGACCGTCTGTCCCGCGGCCATGGGGGCTCCATAAGCTTGTTTGTATATTGTGTGCATGGATTAAAGAATGTTAGCTACCGCTCACCGCTCGTCTGCAGGCTATATTTAAGTGGAAAACTTCCACAACAACACTATCACTGCAATCAATCTACACTACAGCTCAAAAGTTTGAAGTCAATTTTCACCTGGTTTATAACCATGTGATCGGTCCATACAGCAGTGATTGTTTCTAAAATTTGGCGCACGTATAAGTGTGTAGACATTTCCTAATGCATCATGGGTGATTTAACTTAAATGGTTCATTAAACACACAACTGTCAAAAAATTACTGGTAAACTTTGTGTAATATTATGTTAAAGTAAATGTAAGTTATTAATTAAAAGACGACTGTTTCAATCTGACCACAAACCTTTGAGCAGTAGTGTGTGTTGTATGCATGTGTCTGTCTGTATCTGATCAGGATTTTGTCATCAGTGTCAACAAAACACTCATTTTTTTAGCTGTGTCCATCATCAAAATTGAGTTGGAGTGTTTTAACTCTGATGGCAATCTCTCCCTAACAAGTCCACTTTATTGCATGCTCATTTTCTCCTATTAGTGGCTCATAGGAGTCTAACTAATGAACTGTATGCATGTTTCCTAATCTGTCACGCTTATCAGTGGCTCATGGTTGCTTAAGGCCTATGCCTGTACTTGACCACAGAGGCAGAGCATCATTCAACCTGCCAGCTGCCTATCTTGGGAGCTTTTCAAGGGTGACAGACTCCACTTTCTCTGCAGCAAGACAGCTCATAACTTTTTTACAGTGTCTCCCTGTCCTCATACTTCTATATATTCTTCTGTAATAGATAACTATACACTATCACTGCAATCTACACTACAGCTCAAAAGTTTGAAGTCAATTTTCACCTGGTTTATAACCATGTGATCGGTCCACACAGGAGCGATTGTTACTAAAAATGGACCCATGTTTAAGTCTGTAGACATTTCCTAATGCATCATGGGCAGTGTTGGGGAGTAACGGAATACATGTACCGCCGTTACGTATTTAAAATACAAAATATGAGTAACTGTATTCCGTTACAGTTACCGTTTAAAAAGGTGGTATTTAGAATACAGTTACTTTGTTGAAATAAATGGATTACACGGCGGTACTTCCCTGTTTCATATTGTGGCGGGTCAGGACTGTTTGGGTTTTGTTTGACAGCTACGTCCTGTTGTTCCAGGTGGCAGCGTTACGGTTGCCATGGTTACAGGGTGACGCTCTCTCTCTGCGTGTTTCCTGGGTGAGAGAGCGCCTGTTGTTGTTATGCTAAGCTAATAGGCAGAATGCTACCGGTATAGCTCTAAAGAATGTAGCATCATAGGCAGTGTAGTCCGTGCTGCAGGGAGAATGGACTGCCATACCCGTTATATGTCTGTGAGCGAGGGAAGGAGAAAAAGGAAAAGTATGAGCTGTCATCGAGCAAAAACGGGAGCTGGAAGCATGTAAATATAATAATAACCACTGCAGCCAAGAAGAGTGCCTGACGAGCCCAGTTGTAAGTAAGCTATTAAGACTCGACTGTACACCTTGTTCGTGTTTTCCTCCAAAAACAATAAGTTCTGTTGGAGCAGCCGTTCAACGCCTCTCTCTGTCTCTCGCAAGCAAAGTTGACCCAGACAACAAAGTAAAGCTAGTTTTCGGCTATGAGCCCGACACAGAACCCACCGTATTAGTCAGAGGTCCCTTTACTACGGTTCGGAGCCGCGGACCTTCAGTTACAGTAATAAATCACAGCAATAGTACATTCACGTAGTTGTGAACAGCATGATAATATATTAAGTAATCCAAAGTATTCAGAATACGTTACTCTCATTGAGTAACGTAACGGAATACGTTACAGAATACATTTTGGGGCATGTATTCTGTATTCTGTAGTGGAATACATTTTAAAAGTAACCTTCCCAACACTGATCATGGGTGATTTAACATAAATGATTCATTAAACACACATCTGTGAAAACATTACTGGTAAACGTTGTATAATTTTATGTTAAAGCAAATATAATTTTACAATTAAGACAAGAATATTTGAATCTGACCACAAACTTTTGAGCAGTAGTGTGTGTTGTATGCATGTGTCTGTCTGTATCTGATCAGGATTTTGTCATCAGTGTCAACAAAACGCTCATTTTTTTAGCTGTGTCTGTCATCAAAATTGAGTTGGAGTGTTTTAACTCTGATGGCAATCTCTCCCTAACAAGTCCACTTTATTGTGTGCTCATTTTCTCCTATTAGTGGCTCATATGTATATAATTAGGAAACATGCATTAAGTGCACTAATTTCTCACGCTTATCAGTGGCTCATGGTTGCTTAAGGCCTATGTCTGTACTTGACCACAGAGGCAGAGCATCATTCAACCTGCCAGCTGCCTATCTTGGGAGCTTTTCAAGGATGACAGACTCCACTTTCTCTGCAGCAAGACAGCTCATAACTTTTTTACAGTGTCTCCCTGTCCTCATACTTCTATATATTCCTCTGTAATAGATAACTATACACTATCATTGCAATCTACACTACAGCTCAAAAGTTTGAAGTCAATTTTCACCTGGTTTATAACCATGTGATCGGTCCATACAGCAGTGATGGTTACTAAAAATGGGCCCATGTATTAGTGTGTAGACATTTCCTAATGCATCATGGGTGATTTAACTTAAATGATTCATTAAACACACATCTGTGAAAACATTACTAAAATTGAGTTTATGGCAAACTCTCCCTAACATGTTCAGTTTATTGCGTGCTCATCAATCTACTCTACAGCTCAAAAAAGTTTGAAGTTAGTTACAAACGTCTTTTTTTCTTAAAAAAACAAGATTTGCTTTTAGATTTTGTAAATTAATTGTGAATGCAAATAAATATTATTCCTTAAAACTTGCATAGATCACCAATTATGAATGATGATTGATTAAATATTAACTGGTGTATGGATTACAACAATAATAGCGATTGTGTAGATTATATTACCTTTCCTCAGTTTATCACATTAAATCTCAGCTTACTAGTGACCCAGCAGTTTTCCAAGTACAGAAGCACTAATCAACATATTTTTTTCAAGTAATATTAAAATCTATTTTATATATTACCTTTTAAACATCCCATTTTTCTTTCTAATGTCATTAAAATAAGTTTGCACATTTGTATAACAACAGCTGGACCTCCAGATCTTTCAAGCTTTTAGTTTTTTTTCTCAGTGTCACACATGGATTAGTTTTTGTCTCTTTCAATAAGAAAGTCAAATCTTCAAACCCTAAAGCAATCTTTGTTTCTTTCAATCATTCCAATATTTTTTATCTCCTGTTATATAATTGCAGTTAACCAGGGCTTAGCTACTCTGATCTACAGTGATTTTGGGGGTGTGGATACCTATTTTTTTTCACAGGTGCAGAGCCTTTTTCTACAAAATTACGAATAAACTGCATTTTTTAAAAGTACCATTAACATAAATGTAGACTGACAAGTAACTCAACCTTTAACACAGTGATCAATAGAGAAGAAAGAAAATAACCCATTTCAAAATGTCTAGTTCCGATCAAAATTATTGTTCTGATTAAGGAAACAGTAAATCTGGCCGCATTATTGTCCTGATCCTCCAATTTTCCCTTTCCAATGTGACTAAATAAAATTCAACTTTTTTAGATAAAAGCAGTTGCACACCCAGATATTTCTTACAGTAAGAATCCTCCAACAACCTTTCAAAAGAAACATTTTTTGTCTTTCCTCAATTTTGAGACCAACTGAACCCACAAACCTGAAGCTGCAGACCCCAAACTAACCAAATGTAATGTTTCCTTAATCAGCACAGTCATTTTTAAGTCTTTATGTGTTATGTTTACTCACAGTTTTGATGCTTGCTTCTTCGACTTGATCCACGATTAGCTCTGCACCATCGCTCTGCTGTTTCCTCTCTCCTCATGCTTCTCCTCATGCTTCTCCTTCATGCATCCTGTCCTCAGATATAATCCAACCAGCCTCCTTGTTTCCTCCTTGACTTGTATTCCCAAAATTTCCAGTTAAATTAAGAGTAATCCAGAAAAGTTTTCTTGCTTCAAAAGCTCTTCCAGTTGCCTGTCTTCTTGTCCTCCTTCAAATGTGCATTTCATATATTTGTATTTATTTGACTTCATATTGCCATGACAACACAAAAGCAGGTGGTTCTGTCCTCTGCTGGTGTTCCATAATGATGTAAAAGTATGTTAATAATCTTTAAACAGACACTCACTGATCCTGTAAGAGCAGGAATTTAACTACAAACCCTCATAGTTCCCATCAGTATCATTCATTCTGCTCTGCCTCAATGGTCACAGTGGCTGGTTTAAGTACGTTTGCCCCATAGAAATCCACTAATGTTCAGTGAGTCCCTTTGATACATATTTAGATCTTCATAATTTTCAGGGTGCATGAGTGGTATATCTCCATCTCATCCTAAACATTTTCCCAACATGTAAAAGGCATACGTCCACAAGATTTTGATTTGTTTAATTTGAATTGAAACTTGTTTTTTTTTCTGAATAAATGTGTGAGATGGCCCTCAGGCCTCTAAATCCACGTCCAGGTTTGGGTGACTACTTGGATTAGGGGAGTACTATTTAGAGCAATGTTTGTCACTTTGGTTAATTGCTCAACTCAGGCCGTTTTTGTTTTGGAGTGTTTTAACTCTGATGGCAATCTCTCCCTAACAAGTCCACTTTATCGAGTGCTCATTTTCTCCTATTAGTGGCTCATAGGAGTATAACTAATGAACTGTATGCATGTTTCCTAATCTGTCACGCTTATCAGTGGCTCATGGTTGCTTAAGGCCTATGTCTGTACTTGACCACAGAGGCAGAGCATCATTCAACCTGCCAGCTGCCTATCTTGGGAGCTTTTCAAGGATGACAGACTCCACTTTCTCTGCAGCAAGACAGCTCATAACTTTTTTACAGTGTCTCCCTGTCCTCATACTTCTATATATTCCTCTGTAATAGATAACTATACACTATCATTGCAATCAATCTAAACTACAGCTCAAAAGTTTGAAGTCAATTTTCACCTGGTTTATAACCATGTGATCAGTCCATACAGCAGTGATGGTTACTAAAAATGGGCCTATGTATAAGTGTGTAGACATTTCCTAATGTATCATGGGTGATTTAACCAATAAAAGATTCATTAAACACACATCTGTGAAAACATTACTGGTAAACTTTGTGTAATATTATTATAAGGCAGTGACTGGAATAGGTCATAAGGTGTCGCTGTTGAGCTGCATATACATTGTAAATTTTAGCAATTTTGACCATTTGTCCTCTGCAGGACACCGTAGTTCAGATTTCTCGTTCGCGCGTGCGCCATCTTGGTTCAGTGTTTACTGTGATTTGCAAAGGTAAGCACTAGGGGTGCAAAGATACTCGTATCGACATTGAACCGTTCGATACAGTGCTTTCGGTTCGGTAGGCATATGTATGAACAATACATTTTTAATTTATTTTATCAACTTTACTTCTGACGGTGCTGTCTGTGTTGAGCGCTCAGTGGATCTGCGCTTGACAGTGCAGCCTAGGCGGAGTAGTCGAACGCAGATTCACTGAGCGCAGGGCAAGCTAGCGAGACAGAAGTTAAGCTCTCCTTGCAACATGGCAAATTGAATCTCCCCCACCCTCATTCAGATCTGACGTTTGGAACTATTTTGGTTTTCAAGCGCATCATGGACTAAAGTAAAACAGTATGTTGGATGTGCCAGCAATGCTCAATTACATGGGTGGGAACTAGTGTGTTAGCGCAGTTAGCTCGTTAACGTGTTGGCCGTCCAGCCCCACACAGGCGATCCGAGGTAGCTCGTTAACAGAGATTTGCCTTGTTGTGGCGTTAACCTCATTTCAGATTAACGCTGACAGCACTAGTGGAAACACAACGAATATGACTGCACATTTACGCTGACATCATCCTAGTGCAAAGACAAGTGGAAGCAGACAAAAACAAGCACGCATGCTACAAACTTTACCCGAGTCATTTAGACAGCCGTTAGCACATGACCCAGATAGCAAGGAGACATTGAACAGATGTTGATTTTCCATCTGAACCATCAGAATCGTCATGCTTGAAATGTCAACACAAAACCAATGTTGAAACAACATTGAAATACTGATGAAACCTGACACTGACATTGAAATAACATTGATTCACTGTTGTTCTGTCATCGTTGATTGTTGATCTATTTATAGTTGACAAGGTGACAACAATCACGTTGAAAAACCATTGATTTATGGTTTCGCGGGAAATTAAAGCTGCTACCACTTGGACTATTCCATAGCCCCCCCTCTCACAGTGGTACATCCCTTCAGGTAACCATTGTCTTGTACAGTAGAGCGGGACATTAGATTTACTCTCAGCGGAATTGACCGGAGAAGGCATCAGTTCATGCACTGCACTGGCCTGCACCACGATTAATATAAGGTAAGAATGAATGACTTTTGTTCTATTCGTTATTTCCACGGTTGCATTTGAATAACAGTAAAAAACAAACAAACTTGTTAATGTGAAGTTTCGGACAAAATGTGGGAGCCCGAAATTGTGTCTACTTTCATCTTACAATCCGGCAACAAATAAATTGCACTGCGAACAAAGTCAACAAAGAAAACATTTTCGTTTCATACTTTTCCGTTATATTCCCTTACAAAGCTAGCTAGCTAGCTTTAACGCTTCGAGGGTTCCTTTGTTCTTGCCGTCGCCTCGGCGCTTGACCCAGACTTTCGCTCTGTAGTTGCTTTTTAGCATAGTACTACAAAAAATTGTAAATCTGTGATATATGATTGATAAACGTAAAGGTAACTGTATAAATGTGTTCAATGACTTTGGTACTTTTAATGATTGGAGAGCACCCGCTTCGATTCGCACTCAATTCAAACTTTACGTTGCACGCTCACCTAACTTTACGTTGCACGCTCACCTAACTTTACGTTGCACGCTCACCTAACTTTACGTTGCACGCTCACCTAACTTTACGTTGCACGCTCACCTACCTTGTGTTTGCACCTTTTGTCCACACGTAAACTGCGTTTTATTATTTATTTATTAGTTTTTCGCCTCTCACTGCTTAAGCCATTAATCTTTCTGGAATTGTTTTTTTAAACAGATGCGACCTCGCAAAAGATATTAGCTATGCTGTCAGACCTGACGACAGCTGTTAACGAACTCCGTGAGGAGGTCAGAGCCATCCGCCATCCCTGCTGAAATGAATCGGTAGATGCTGGGGTACTGCCTCTGGATTTGCCCTTGCACAACATTGAGGAGCTAAACAATGCAGAGGCAGCTCTTCAATCATAAGAGGCAAATAAGGCAATGGTAAGTATATAAAGGTTATGTACACTTTGTAACTATAAAGTGTAATAGCTGTCAGATGTGATTTAAATACATAACAACGGCCTGTTGATTAAACACACAAGCACTTGCATACACATTTAAGACATGAGACACGCTAATTCCATCTCTTAAAATGTGTCTATAGGTGAGACGCTTTGCCTTGATTGGAGGGACCACACTGGAGGTGCGAGTCCGCCGTGTAATGGCTTATGCCATTACAAATGAGCTGGCCTCGGTACTCAACTGGGCAGGGAAAAAAACCAAGGACCAGACAAAGCAAAAAATGGCATTTAAAGATACAGCGCTCTGCAAATGCATATATGGTGGTAAGTTTTACAGTTTTTTTGCTATATTACTTTGTCTTTCTTAATAACAAGACTTTCATGTCCGGTTAATCTGGAGATGGAGTCTTTGGTCTTTGGCTTGTTTAGTCCTCGGGTTGTAGTTGTACAGCCCGAGGACCCCATGTTTATTTTGTTTTAAAGGCTACACGGCACACCATGCTAAGACTTATCACTTTTTCCGCTCATAGCTCTTTGGGAATCAAATGCGGCAGTTTGCAGATTTACGCCTGGTGACTTTCATGTTTATCAGCCTAGGAGTTTACATACTTTCTCCCCGCTGAAGACAGTTAACAAGAGCTTATTCATGTGCTCTAATTCACTTTTTTTGTTTGTGTGTGTGTATTTTTTTCCTAGATGGCCTGACGCAGCAGTTAGGGGCAAACTCTATGTCCGAGTTTGTCTTTGCACAAGCAGTGCAGAAATGGCTCCGATACGCCCCAGATCGTATGGGTATGGGTGGTGCAGGACGCACATCATGCATCCCCATCCCAGAGTAAAAAATTACAAACTTCTGTGAAACATATAAATGTAAATAGGAAACTGTCTTTTAATAAAGTATTTAGCAAACGAAACATGCCTATTGACCTTTTTTTGTTTATTTTTTTTCTCTGTTACATCACATGCAATGCTTTCTTATTTTAGGATATTAATATTGACATGATACATTGTGAGACATTTGTTGTTGTTTTTTTTTTTATAAAGGGTGTCCAATTTGAGGAATAAGTACAATTATGTGTTTAGGTGGTTTAAGTATTGATGGAAACATGCAGTAGTTTAGTATTGGTTAAAATACTTATAAAGAAAGGTAGATTTCCAGTCATGATTTAACTGTTGTTTTAATAAAAAGCAACTGTGCGAAAGAGGTGGAAAATCAACACCATAGCTCAACAGTGTTTCAATATCAGAATCTGACATTGTTTCAATGTCAGGTTTCAACATTGATTCAACATCAAAACCTGACGTTGTTTCAACATTAAAAAAGGGTGCAAGAGAGACGTTAGGTCAACGTCACACTTCAACGTTGGTTCAATGACGTCGCCTGATATTGACTCCACGTTGTTTCAATGTTTCCTTGCTATCTGGGGATTCTCCTTATGGGGACCTGATATGTTTAATATGCTGCTGAGAATATAGCCCAGAAGAAGCGTATAGTATAGCTTTTATTTAGGAAAGAGCCATTTCTCTGTTATAAACTCTCTTTTCCAAAGATGAGCGATTCCTCAATCAGATACAGGGCTCGCAAAATCGCTAGCCCCGGGACGTCGGGCTAGCGATTTTTCCAGTCGGGCTACCAAAATCTATCTCTGCCCTGCCCGTCGGCCTATCGTAGGAAGGAAAAATATATGTCAATGCTTTTGCATTCTTTCAGAAATGTAGCTGGGTAATTATATCATTGGCATCGGTGAGCCACTGTCAATATGTGACATATTGAAATCCCGTTTGAATTTGCGCTTGTTTTTTGCTTTCACTTTGCAATCGTGAACTGTGTATAGAGAGGGACAGTACTGATTGGTGAGCAATGATAATTTGCGCACCAATTCCTCTGACATCATCTTATCAATCATTAGCTTACTATGCAAACATGACAAGTGAAATCTCCCACAGCAAGCTTAAACATGTGAGAGGTTGATTGTACAGAGAATCGCTGAGCGTTATGTTAGTGCGTGTGTAAAAGCAGCAGGATATATATTTTAGTTCTGCTGAGCCAAATAAGACAGGTCAGGGTGAAGAAGTGACAGCCAAAGAAAAGCTTACCACAAAACAGAAAAATTATGACAAATCAGACTATAAGGCGAAAAGAAAGTGCAGCTTTATGGTTTCATGGACAAAAGAATTTCTGTGGCTGCAATATGACGAGCTAAATAACCAGGGGTGCACATAAGTGGTCCGCAGGTGCGCATTCGCTGTCAAAATAAAAAACGCGCACAAGATAAGAAGTTTCAATCCGTGTTTGCGTACATAAGATTTTCCGGAGGAGGACAGACATTTGTTTAGAACTCTTAAAGATGTCGAAGAAGCTCCTTTAAGCAATTACTTTGGTGTTCCTCCACCTCCAAAGAAATGTCAGAAGGAGTCCGAACCACAAAAGAAGCTCGTATTCTCGGAAAAGTGGTTGCAGGAGGTGAGCTGGCTTCAAACAAATGATGAACGCACAGAGATGTGGTGCAGAATGTGCCGTAAAAATTTAATAAATGACAAATTAAAAAGGCATGAACATTTTTTTTTGTATCGAAAAAATATCGAACCGTGACACCAAAGTATCGAACCGAACCGTGAATTTTGTATATCGTTGCACCCCTAGTAAGCACTGTCAGTGGTGTACTGCATTGGTTTTTTGTTTAAAAATAAGTGTTCCACTGTGTAAAATGGCGGTTTGCTAAGCATATATTTTGTTTATTGAGAGGTTCATGTGCTGTCTGATGAGAGGATGAGCAGTTTGTGTGGATGTTCCATTTTGTAATATCTGCCGCAATTTCGGGCTACATTCCCGCTAGTTAGCAGAGCACTCATTTGGGCAAAGTAATGCAAGATGAAGCATTAGCTTTTCAGCTACAATTTGCTGGTAGTCCAGCTATGTTACTTTTGTGTCATACACATTCCTGAGACCGAGGAATTTTGTAAAGACATGATTATTTTTGCTTAATGTGTTTTTTATATATTTGTTGTTGGCTTTTACTATGTTGATAATCACGCAGTGTTTACTGTGATTTGCAAAGGGCCAGCAGCAGAGTTGGAGTGGTGTTTGCCCCAGCATCTGAATAAACGGCGCGGTCCGAGCCACAAATTGAATGCCTGTGTCTGACTGGTCTCTCTACTGTGCACCCCAATCCAACACAAACTTACACAACGCAGAGTCCGGGGTGTAGGGAGGCCCCTGCACTGGTTGGGTTACATTATGTTAAAGTAAATGTAAGTTATTAATTAAAAGACGACTGATTCAGTCTGACCACAAACCTTTGAGCAGTAGTGTGTGTTGTATGCATGTGTCTGTCTGTATCTGATCAGGATTTTGTCATCAGTGTCAACAAAACGCTAAATTGTTTAGCTGTGTCCATCATCAAAATTGAGTTGGAGTGTTTTACCTCTGATGGCAATCTCTCCCTAACAAGTCCACTTTATTGCGTGCTCATTTTGTCCTATTAGTGGCTCATAGGAGTCTAACTAATGAACTGTATGCATGTTTCCTAATCTGTCACGCTTATCAGTGGCTCATGGTTGCTTAAGGCCTATGTCTGTACTTGACCACAGAGGCAGAGCATCATTCAACCTGCCAGCTGCCTATCTTGGGAGCTTTTCAAGGATGACAGACTCCACTTTCTCTGCAGCAAGACAGCTCATAACTTTTTTACAGTGTCTCCCTGTCCTCATACTTCTATATATTCTTCTGTAATAGATAACTATACACTATCACTGCAATCAATCTACACTACAGCTCAAAAGTTTGAAGTCAATCCAGATCTTTCAAGCTTTTAGTTTTTTTTCTCAGTGTCACACATGGATTAGTTTTCGTCTCTTTCAATAAGAAAGTCAAATCTTCAAACCCTAAAGCAATCTTTGTTTCTTTCAATCATTCCAATATTTTTCATCTCCTGTTATATAATTGCAGTTAACCAGGGCTTAGCTACTCTGATCTACAGTGATTTTGGGGGTGTGGATACCTATTTTTTTTCACAGGTGCAGAGCCTTTTTCTACAAAATTACAAATAAACTGCATTTTTTAAAAGTACCATTAACATAAATGTAGACTGACAAGTAACTCAACCTTTAACACAGTGATCAATAGAGAAGAAAGAAAATAACCCATTTCAAAATGTCTAGTTCAAAATTCATCAAAATCAAAATTATTGTTCTGATTAAGGAAACAGTAAATCTGGCCGCATTATTGTCCCGATCCTCCAATTTTCCCTTTCCAATGTGACTAAATAAAATTCAACTTTTTTTTTAAATGAAAGCAGTTGCACACCCAGATATTTCTTACAGTAAGAATCCTCCAACAACCTTTCAAGAGAAACATTTTTTGTCTTTCCTCAATTTTGAGACCAACTGAACCCACAAACCTGAAGCTGCAGACCCCAAACTAACCAAATGTAATGTTTCCTTAATCAGCACAGTCATTTTTAAGTCTTTATGTGTTATGTTTACTCACAGTTTTGATGCTTGCTTCTTCGACTTGATCCACGATTAGCTCTGCACCATCGCTCTGCTGTTTCCTCTCTCCTCATGCTTCTCCTCATGCTTCTCCTTCATGCGTCCTGTCCTCAGATATAATCCAACCAGCCTCCTTGTTTCCTCCTTGACTTGTATTCCCAAAATTTCAAGTTAAATTAAGAGTAATCCAGAAAAGTTTTCTTGCTTCAAAAGCTCTTCCAGTTGCCTGTCTTCTTGTCCTCCTTCAAATGTGCATTTCATATATTTGTATTTATTTGACTTCATATTGCCATGACAACACAAAAGCAGGTGGTTCTGTCCTCTGCTGGTGTTCCATAATGATGTAAAAGTATGTTAATAATCTTTAAACAGACACTCACTGATCCTGTAAGAGCAGGAATTTAACTACAAACCCTCATAGTTCCCATCAGTATCATTCATTCTGCTCTGCCTCAATGGTCACAGTGGCTGGTTTAAGTACGTTTGCCCCATAGAAATCCACTGATGTTCAGTGAGTCCCTTTGATACATATTTAGACCTTCATAATTTTCAGGGTGCATGAGTGTTATATCTCCATCTCATCCTAAACATTTTACCAACATGTAAAAGGCATACGTCCACAAGATTTTGATTTGTTTAATTTGAATTGAAACTTGTTTTTTTCTGAATAAATGTGTGAGATGGCCCTCAGGCCTCTAAATCCACGTCCAGGTTTGGGTGACTACTTGGATTAGGGGAGTACTATTTAGAGCAATGTTTGTCACTTTGGTTAATTGCTCAACTCAAGCCGTTTTTATTTTGGAGTGTTTTAACTCTGATGGCAATCTGTCCCTAACAAGTCCACTTTATCGAGTGCTCATTTTGTCCTATTAGTGGCTCATAGGAGTCTAACTAATGAACTGTATGCATGTTTCCTAATCTGTCACGCTTATCAGTGGCTCATGGTTGCTTAAGGCCTATGTCTGTACTTGACCACAGAGGCAGAGCATCATTCAACCTGCCAGCTGCCTATCTTGGGAGCTTTTCAAGGATGACAGACTCCACTTTCTCTGCAGCAAGACAGCTCATAACTTTTTTACAGTGTCTCCCTGTCCCAATACTTCTATATATTCTTCTGTAATAGATAACTATACACTATCATTGCAATCAATCTACACTACAGCTCAAAAGTTTGAAGTCAATTTTCACCTGGTTTATAACCATTTGATCGGTCCACACAGGAGCGATTGTTACTAAAAATGGACCCATGTTTATGTCACACAGTGGAAAATTGTGTTTTTATATTTTGTTTAGTGTCGATTTTATTTGCATGTTTTTATTGTAATAGTGATATTGCATGTTTTTATTGATATTTCTATTGCATGATTTTATCCCCATATTTATAGTGTGTTTGGTGTTGTTGTGTAGTATTTTTATTCCACTGTGTATTAAGCGGACAATTGTAGGCACCTGTGAGGTGGGGGCGTTCCCCGAGGTGGCCTATCAGCCGCCAAACGGACTTAAGGGGGATAGTGAGCACAAAGACGACAGAGGAGAGACACACGAGTATCCACAGTAGGGCAGGGGGACGCCTCTGCCTGCATTTGTGAGTATCGCTTTCCCACTGTTGGGCGCTAGGCGTAGCTTTGCCGGGGGAGGATAACAGCGGCTGCGCCGACAACGTTGCTGGCCCGTGTCTGTTGTTTCAGGGCGGGGCTGCGAGGGAGGCCGTGTGCAGGTGCGGAGAGTGGCTGCACTGCGCGGCCGCGTACAGTCAGGCGGAGATAGGAGCCTCCTCCCTGGTCTGCTGCTGGCGAGTTTTACCATCCCGGAAGAGGAGTTCCTCTCCTGTCTCTTCTCCAGCTAAGGAACATTTGCCCGCATGTGTGTGGCTGGACAAGAGGGAATATAGGACTCTGGGGTAGAAGTTTTTATCATACAAAAATAACATTTATTTAGTTTTGGTTTTTAGTGTATAGTTATTCCTGCCGGCAGGGCTTTTAGCAGGTTGCGAACATTATTTTTATTGTGTAGCGGGGATTTTAGCCTGTATTTGGGGGTTCTGACTGTGTTTTACCCTAAAAATAAATGGTGTGTTTAAAGCTGGCTTAGTTTCTGTTCTCCGAGCGCTGACCCACTCACTCCCTTTTCCGCTTGTATATATACGGACGTGGTGGTTAAGATTTAGGTCCACCAGTTTAGTGGCTACATAATTTTGGCGTTGTCGGCAGGATACAAGTTTGGGGAACAGTGTTCAGCGCCTGGAGTGCAGTTATAGAGATGATGATGCCAGTGTATCCGGGTGCCCCTTGGGTACCAAAATACAAGGGTCCTGAAGCAGATCTTTCATATGGAGACTGGAAAGAACAAATACAAGGTTTATTGAATGCTCAAGAAATAGCTGAGGCCCGGAAAGTAGAAATTTTAATTGGGGCTTTAAGCGGTGAGGCAAAGCGTCAAGTAAGCGTGTTAGAAGAAAAAGATATAGATCAGATTAGGAAAATATTCGCATATCTAGATTCTCTATATGGTGACAATACCTCCCTAGTGGTTCTGAGGTCGCAGTTTTTTAGCTGTATACAAAAACCAAATGAGTCGGTAAAGTCTTTTACCTTAAGGTTGAGGGAGTTGCACTGCAGGCTACAACAGCGCAATCCAAATCAAGCACCTACTGAAAAGTGTTTACAGGAACAGATGCTGTTGGGCCTGCGGGAGGGCCCGTTGTCACAAACCCTGCGAGCCTATGTGCGTCACCATCCAGAAGAGGATTTCGCGACAGTCCATCGGGAGGCGTTGCTCCTAGAGGAGGAACAGTTGGGAAACCAGGGATTGCAAACTACGTGCTTGGCAGTGGGTGAGTCCAGATGTGTTAAGCCACCTTATGAACCAGACTGGAAAGAGACATTTAAAAAAGAAATTATGGAGGATGTCAAGGGTCAAATGCGAGATCTTGTCAAAGAGGTTGTTAATGAAATTAAACCGCTCTTGCCACAGCAAAGCCCAGCCGGCTCAGCTTTTAATAAATCAAGGTTTAAGCCAAAGCGTTCTGGGTATGCTAATAACTGGACCCGAGAGGGAGAACCCATTTGCCATCGTTGTAAACAACCTGGGCATATTGCTAGATTCTGTCCGAGCACACTAGACCAGCAACCACCTTTAAACTAATAAACCCCACTGCTGAGGCCCAGGCAGTGGGGACAAGGGACATTTCAAACAATCAGGGGGCCAGTACAGCTTTTGTGGGAGAATGTCCACTTATTGAGGTGTGTATGGGAGGAGTTAAAATGACGGCATTACTAGACACAGGCTCTCAGATCACTGGTGCAGCAGCGGGTAATGGATCTCCATTTCCCTGAAGTGAATAAAACTGACACACCCCTGTTGTTCGCCTTAAAGGCAGCCAATGGACTTGAGATACCATACTCAGGCTATGCGGTTATGGATTTTGAGGTGGAAGGGGTGGAGATACCAGGAAAAGGGGTTGTGGTTGTGAGAAATGACTGTTCCACGCACCCTTTAATTATTGGTATGAATGTTATTAGTGCATGCTGGAATGATGTTTTTGCCAAAGGCAAGTCTGCTTTTCACCCTCAAAAGCTGAAGTCCCACAGAGCATGGAAAGAGGCGTTTGCCATCTGCCAACAGACTGTCACCACCAAGACTGATGGCTTCCTAGGCTATGTTCAACCTGCTAGCCGCAGGGGAATCAAGGTGCCCCCAAATAGTGAAGTGATGGTCTGGGGCCGGACGTGTAAAGGCAAGGGTGGGACAGAACGCTTGGCACTAGTGGAGGCATTACCTGATGCTGGACCCTGGGGGGTGGCCCGAACCCTGTCAGTAGTCAAAGGAGGGAGGCTCCCTATCCGGGTCTGTAACCCTAATCCATACGAAGTGACTATAGGATGCTACCAGAAAATGGGCCAGTTGTATCAGGTGGAGGAGTCGGATGTGGAGTCGGACAGTGACCTTAGCCTGACAATGCGATGGTGTGATCGAGGTGGGCGTAGTTGAAGCAGCTGGGCCCGAAGAGCCTGCGATCCCTGAAGAGGAGGTGAGTCAACTGATTAACAGCATAGACTTGATCCCCCAGCAGAAGGCCGAGCTCCAGACTCTGCTGCAGAGGTGGCGAAAGGTGTTTGCTGTGAATGAGGAGGATTACGGAAGAACTGATTTGGTCCAACACCAGATCCACACAGGTGATGCACCACCCATTAAACAAAAATATCGCCCTTTACCACCACTGATGTACAAAGAGATTAAGATACTTCTAGCAGATATGCTGAGAAAAGGTGTCATTCAGGAGAGTAGCAGTCCCTGGGCAGCCCCCATTGTGTTGGTGAGGAAAAAGGATGGCAGTTGGCGATTTTGTGTAGACTACAGGAAATTAAACACAGTAACTCATAAAGATGCGTTCCCACTCCCCCGAATCGAAGAGACTTTAACATGTCTGACCAGAGCTGAGTGGTTTTCCACACTAGATCTTGTCAGTGGATACTGGCAAGTGGAAATGGATCCTAAGGATCGGGAGAAAACTGCATTTACCACTCCTCTGGGTTTGTTTGAGTTTGACCGCATGCCTTTTGGACTCTGTAATGCCCCTGCCACCTTCCAGCGCCTGATGCAGCGGTGTCTAAGTAGTCACCTTTCTGAATCTGTTTTGGTATATCTGGATGATATAATAATCTACTCACCTGACTTCTCTACTCATCTACAGCAGTTGGAGAATGTCCTGCAGAAGCTGTGGCAACATGGGCTGAAGCTGAGGCTGGACAAATGTAAGCTGTTTCACCGTCAGGTGAAGTTCCTGGGGCATCTTGTCGACCAACAAGGGGTAAGACCGGACCCTGAGAAAATCCAAGCTGTCCAGAACTGGCCTGTTCCCTCTACCACCCGTCAGGTCAGAGCCTTCCTTGGCCTGGCAGGTTATTACAGGCGATTCGTCCCAGGGTTTGCTAGGTTGGCTCGACCTTTAAATGCTCTACTCGTGGGAATTTCTAGCAGGTCAAGCATGCAGGTCCAGTGGTCTGCTGAATGTCAGGAAGCCTTCAACAGTTTGAAACGTGCTCTTACCGAGCCCCCTATTCTGGCTTATGCAGATTTCCTGGAGCCCTTTGCACTTTATACTGATGCCAGTAATCAAGGCTTAGGTGCTGTGTTAGCTCAGGTGCAAGATGGCAAGGAATGGGTGATTGCATATGCCAGCAGGAGCCTACACCCCACCGAGCGAAATGACAAAAACTATAGTTCCTTCAAACTGGAACTTTTAGCTCTAAAATGGGCCATCACTGAGAAGTTCAAGGATTACTTGACAGGTGCCAAGTTTGTCGTGTATACCGACAACAATCCCGTGGCCCACTTACAGAATGCTAGACTTGGGGCAACAGAGCAACGCTGGGTGGCACAGCTGGCATCCTTTGACTTCGAGGTTAAGTACAGGGCTGGAAAAGAGAATGCTAATGCTGATGCTCTCTCTAGGTTTCCCACAGACTGTCAAACAGCCTACATAAACACCATGAGTGCTCCACGTCTGGATCCACAGGGGCTGGTGCCGCAGATGAATGACTGGAAGGAGGCGCAGGAAAAGGACATGGATCTGAGCATCCTGAGGGAGTATGTGGAAGAGGGAATTCCCCCTGATGCACCAACGAGGAGAGCCCTGCCTAGCCCTGTACAGAAGTTATTACAGCAATGGAGAAGGCTGCAGGTTTGTGAGGGTACGCTGTGCAGAGAGGTAAGGGACCCTAACACTAACGAAATGTACCTTCAGATCCTATGTCCTGCAGAGAGACACAAGGAGGTGTGGGAGAAGTATCATGAGGCAGCGGCGCATGCGGGAGTGGAAAAGACACTGTCCAGGATACGTTGCTTCTTTTATTGGCCCAGCATGGAAGAGGAGGTGCGTGAATTCCAGCTAGGGTGCGCTGCGTGTAGCCTGCGAGATAGAAATAGGCCTAGAGCCCCTTTGCATCCCATTACTGTGTCGTATCCCCTTGAGGTTGTGGCCCTGGACTTTCTTACATTGGGGAGGCCCACAGACAGGTACCAGAATATTCTGGTGATGACTGATCTTTTCACACGGTACGCCTGGGCAGTTCCTACCAAAGACCAGACTGCTCAGACTGCGGTGCATGCTCTTTGGGCTCACGTGATTCAGACCTTCGGTTGCCCGACCAGGCTACACTCAGATAGAGGTGGAAGTTTTGAGTCTGCCCTGATGTACCAGCTGTGTAAGTGCTATGGCATTACGAAAAGCAAGACCACCCCATACCATCCGGCTGGAAATGGTGGGGTTGAGAGGATGAACCAGACATTGCTGCACATGCTTCGGTCCCTAGAGTCAGAGAGACAACAGAGGTGGCCAGAATATCTCCCAGAGCTCTTACAAGCATACAATAATACTGTCCATAGTGCCACAGGGTATGCGCCGTCGTACCTGATGTTTGGGCGGCATTTGAGACAGCCGGTGGACTTAAACCTAGGTGTTGAGCGGGAATCCCCATGCCACGACCTGGGAGGGTGGGTTAAGGACCATCACCAGAAACTATCTTTTGCCTATGAGATGGCTAGGAAGAAGATGAAGGCAGCAGCCACCCAAAATAAGAGGGCTTATGACCGAAGTGCGCAGGCCCTGCCATTGGTGCCAGGCGAGAGAGTTTGGATAAGGGACAGGAATAGGCAGGGACAAGGCAAGTTGCACCCAGGTTGGAGCTCAGAGCCGTATGTGGTAGTGGAAGAGGTTGGCAATACAGGTGTAATGTATAGAGTGCAGCCGGAGAAGGGGGGGGGGGGGGGGGGGGAGAGAAGGTCCTCCATCGGAATGCACTAAAGTTGTGCATTACCCCTGCAGCAGACTACCACTCAGAGGGGCAGGGAGTCAGCCGTGAGGGAGAGATGCTAGTTGAGCCTCCATTTTATGGTGTTGCGCCTAGCGCTCCAGCCCAGCGGCCGGGAGAGTTGTCAGAGGTGCGCCGCTCGACGAGGCCTAATTTTGGTCAGCCACCCGCCCGTTACAGGTCGTTTGACTAGTGTGACAGGGACTGTCACAGGTAAAATGTGGGGGGATGTCACACAGTGGAAAATTGTGTTTTTATATTTTGTTTAGTGTCGATTTTATTTGCATGTTTTTATTGTAATAGTGATATTGCATGTTTTTATTGATATTTCTATTGCATGATTTTATCCCCATATTTATAGAGTGTTTGGTGTTGTTGTGTAGTATTTTTATTCCACTGTGTATTAAGCGGACAATTGTAGGCACCTGTGAAGTGGGGGTGTTCCCCGAGGTGGCCTATCAGCCGCCAAACGGACTTAAGGGGGATAGTGAGCACAAAGACGACAGAGGAGAGACACACGAGAAGCAGGAAACAAAACGTGTGCAGCCCAGCACCTGTAAAGAAAGACCGGCCTGCCTGTGGGACGTCACGAGATATCCGACGATCGGCCAGCATAACCCGGCGATCCAGTCCAGACGGACAAAATAGCAACAGTGGGAGGCGACGCGTGAAATCCACAGTAGGGCAGGGGGACACCTCTGCCTGCATTTGTGAGTATCGCTTTCCCACTGTTGGGCGCTAGGCGTAGCTTTGCCGGGGGAGGATAACAGCGGCTGCGCCGACAACGTTGCTGGCCCGTGTCTGTTGTTTCAGGGCGGGGCTGCGAGGGAGGCCGTGTGCAGGTGCGGAGAGTGGCTGCACTGCGCGGCCGCGTACAGTCAGGCGGAGATAGGAGCCTCCTCCCTGGTCTGCTGCTGGCGAGTTTTACCATCCCGGAAGAGGAGTTCCTCTCCTGTCTCTTCTCCAGCTAAGGAACATTTGCCCGCATGTGTGTGGCTGGACAAGAGGGAATATAGGACTCTGGGGGGGAAGTTTTTATCATACAAAAAAACCATTTATTTAGTTTTGGTTTTTAGTGTATAGTTATTCCTGCCGGCAGGGCTTTTAGCGGGTTGCGAACATTATTTTTATTGTGTAGCGGGGATTTTAGCCTGTATTTGGGGGTTCTGACTGTGTTTTATCCTAAAAATAAATGGTGTGTTTAAAGCTGGCTTAGTTTCTGTTCTCCGAGCGCTGACCCACTCACTCCCTTTTCCGCTTGTATATATACGGACGTGGTGGTTAAGATTTAGGTCCACCAGTTTAGCGGCTACATTTAAGTGTGTAGACATTTCCTAATGCATCATGGGTGATTTAACATAAATGATTCATTAAACACACATCTGTGAAAACATTACTAAAATTGAGTTTATGGCAAACTTTCCCTAACATGTTCAGTTTATTGCGTGCTCATCAATCTACTCTACAGCTCAAAAAAGTTTGAAGTCAGTTAGAAACGTCTTTTTTTCTTAAAAAAACAAGATTTGCTTTTAGATTTTGTAAATTAATTGGGAATGCAAATAAATATTATTCCTTAAAACTTGCATAGATCACCAATTATGAATGATGATTGATTAAATATTAACTGGTGTATGGATTACAACAATAATAGCGAGTGTGTAGATTATATTACCTTTCCTCAGTTTATCACATTAAATCTCAGCTTACTAGTGACCCAGCAGTTTTCCAAGTACAGAAGCGCTAATCAAAATATTTTTTTCTAGTAATATAAAAATTAGTTTTATATATTACCTTTTTAAACATCCCATTTTTCTTTCTAATGTCATTAAAACAAGTTTGCACATTTGTATAACAACAGTTAGATCTCCAGATCTTTCAAGCTTTTAGGTTTTTTTTCTCAGTGTCACACATGGATTAGTTTTCGTCTCTTTCAATAAGAAAGTCAAAAGAAACATTTTTTGTCTTTCCTCAATTTTGAGACCAACTGAACCCACAAACCTGAAGCTGCAGACCCCAAACGAACCAAATTTAATGTTTCCTTAATCAGCACAGTCATTTTTAAGTCTTTATGTGTTATGTTTACTCAGTTTTGATGCTTGCTTCTTCGACTTGATCCACGATTAGCTCTGCACCATCGCTCTGCTGTTTCCTCTCTCTTCATGCTTCTCCTTCATGCGTCCTGTCCTCAGATATAATCCAACCAGCCTCCTTGTTTCCTCCTTGACTTGTATTCCCAAAATTTCCAGTTAAATTAAGAGTAATCCAGAAAAGTTTTCTGCTTCAAAAGCTCTTCCAGGTGCCTGTCTTCTTGTCCTCCTTCAAATGTGCATTTTATATATTTGTATTTATTTGACTTCATATTGCCATGACAACACAAAAGCAGGTGGTTCTGTCCTCTGCTGGTGTTCCATAATGATGTAAAAGTATGTTAATCAGGCCCATAACAAAAGCCGAAAGTCAATTCTTAACTTCACGAAGGAACTACATTTGATTGACATCTGGAGACAGTTAAAACCTGATGATATACTTTTTTCTTGCCATTCAAAAACATTTAATACATATTCCAGAATAGACTATTTCTTAGTATCAGCGAGCCTCCTATCAAACATAAAGACATGTTCATATGACAGTATATTAATATCGGATCATGCTCCCTGCAATATCATAAAAATGTACTTTTTTGTGAATATGCATTGAAACACAACAAATGATTTTTTTTGTATTATTTTATTATTTACTGATAATAAAATAATACAACTTAATAATGGAACATAGATGGTGCTTACACCAGAAATGGCTGAATGATGAAGGATTCCTCACTTTTGTAGGAAAAGAAATAGATGAATATTTTACTATAAATAGCTCACAAACATCAGCTAGTATTAGGTGGGAGGCATTTAAGGCATGTTTAAGGGGAGTTATGATAGCATATACTTCATCGAAATCTAAAGAAAAATGCAAAACAAGACAGCAAATGGAAAAGGAAATTAAAAAACTAGAGAAACTAGTGTTGAAAAGTAGAGACCTATTAATACAGAAAGACTTGCTAATACTAAAAGCACAATATAATAAAGAATCGGCAGATAGAGCAGCTTCGGACATTTTGAGATTAAATCAGTCTTTTTATGAACAAGGAGAGAAACCTGGAAAAATATTGGCATGGCAAATTAAACAATTTGAAGTGCAGAAAAATATAACGTCGATTAAGAACAGCAAAGGGGAAATGATAATGGATCTGATTGAAATAAACAAGGAGTTTAGAAACTATTATGAAAAACTTTATGAATCCCAGGATAGATCAGATCAAAACTCCAGAAATGCGTTTCTGGATAAAATTAATATTCCTACTATTGCTGATAACGCAAAACAACAATTAGATGCATAAATCACCGAAGAGGAAATAAGCAGGGCAATTAACAACATGAGATCAGGTAAAAAAGCTGGACCAGATGGATTCCCAATTGATTTTTCTAAAAAATTTAAAAGTAAATTAATGAAACCACTATTGGAAATGTATCGGGAATCATTAAGCAAAGGAAGTCTTCTTAAATCAGTAACAGGTTCACTAATCATTTTGTTACCTAAACCAGGAAAACCGAGTAATGAATGTGCAAATTTGAGGCCGATAAGCTTACTTAATTCTGATTTTAAGGTGTTGGGTAAAATATTAGCAACACATCTGCAAGATACTCTCCCCTCAGTAATTCATAGAGATCAAAACGGTTTTATATTGGGGCGCCAAGGTCTACATAATGTAAGAAGAGTCTTTAACATTATAGACGGACTAAACGATTCTTCAGAGAGGGCCTTACTCTCACTGGATGCTGAAAAAGCATTCGATAGGGTCGAGTGGCCTTATCTTTTTGATGTTCTGACTAGATTTGGTTATGGAGATGTGTTTCGAAGATGGATACAATTATTACACTCAAATCCAACTGCTGAAATCTTGACAAACAAAAATATCTCTAAACCAATAAGGGTGAAACGGGGCTGTCCGCAAGGCTCACCGATAAGCCCACTGTTGTTTATATTAGCTATGGAACCCTTTGCTATAGCCGCACGTTCGAGTTTATCATTGACAGGAATTATGGTAAATGAAGTAGAACATAGGATTTCGTTGTACGCAGACGATATAATAGTATATCTCTCTAAAATAACAGAATCTATACCTGCTCTGCTTAGATTGATAGGGGAGTTTGGTCAAATATCAGGGTATGTCATTAACAAATCTAAATCATCCATTTTATTACTAAATGAAGAAGAAAGGAAAAACCCACCCATAGTAACATCTCATTTTAAGACAGTAAAGGACTTTATGTACTTAGGAATAATGATTTCGCCCAAATGAAGTGAGATCGTGGAAAATAACTATGAAAGACTTTCTAAAGAAATAACAGAGATAGTGGACAGATGCATATCTCTACCAGTTTCTTTAATTGGTCGGATTAATATATACAAAATGAGTATACTGCCAAAGGTGCTTTATGCATATCAGAACATCCCCCTGCCGCCTCCTGTTGATTGGTTTAGCAGGATCAAAAAGCTTGTTCTCGGTTTTTTATGGAAAAATGGGAGACCAAGGATAAGATTATCATTGTTGCATCTACCATACAATGAGGGTGGTGTCATCTGTCCAAATATTGAGTGGTATTACTGGGCATGTCAAATCAGGTCTATAAGATACTATTTTGACTTAAATAACGCCCCGCAGTGGTCAGAGATGGAAAGTATTAATTTGCATCCACCTTTACCTTTATATTTTTTCTCAGACACAGCAATAAACTTGATTAAAAAGGCGAAAAATCCAATGGTAAAGAACATGGTCAAAGTGTTGTATGATGTAAAAAGATATATGAAGGAACCTGTTGTATTGTCACAGTTTACACCGATGTGGGGAAACCAGGATTTCAGACCAGGAAGAGAGGATGAAGTTTTTAGACAATGGTCAATTAAAGGACTCCAAAAAATCCAAGATTTGTATGCAACAGATTCTCAAGATATGATGTCCTTTGATATGCTTAGAAATAAATATTATATAGATAGAAAGCAATTTTTCAAATATCTCCAAATTAGAAGTTACATTCGAGCAAATCAAAATAATACCTGCACCAAACCACCAAAATCAGAATTGGAAGACACAATTAGCAAAAGCAGTTCAAAAAAAGGGGCAATATCAGAAATATATAAATTGATTAGGTCCAAAACATCTGACAATTCGTTGGGAAGGTTGAACGCCTGGAAAAATGATTTAAAGAAGGACATATCCATGGAACAATGGGAATTGGTTTGCGCAAAAGCTCATAAACAAACTATTAATTCTAGACTAAGGTTGTTGCAATACAAATGGTTAATGCGAATATATGTTACTCCAGAAAAATTAAATAAGTACAACTCTAATATTCCAGACACTTGTAATAAATGTAATGAAGATAAGGGTAACTTTTGGCATTGTATTTGGGATTGCAGGAAGATTGGCTCCTTTTGGGTTGCAGTAACACAAACTATGACACAAATATTATCCAAGGAGGTTGTTTTGGATCCTGGCTTCCTTATTCTGGGATTGTACCCAGAAAACATGAGGTACACAAAAAGTGACAGAATGTTTATTGATATGGGTTTGTTACAAGCAAAAAGATTAATTGCACTAAAATGGAAAAAACAAGGGAACAGAGTATCTTTGCCATTGGAGCGAATAACATGTATACTGAAAAGGAAATTGGATGTTTTTGAGAAGGTGTGGAGACCATTTGTGAATTTTGTAGATCTGAGGAGGACAAGGACTGAGGGCAATGACATTTGATTTGGGATAATGACAAATTTAGGCCTTTAATGGAGTGATAAATCTGACAACTTTTTTGTTTTCTTTTTGCTGTCTGAGAGGAGTGTATGTTCATGTAGTATTTAGAATGTTGGACTGTTTGTAAGTCATTAAAATGTAAAAAATAATAAAGATATTGTTGGGGGGAAAAAAGTATGTTAATAATCTTTAAACAGACACTCACTGATCCTGTAAGAGCAGGAATTTAACTACAAACCCTCCATAGTTCCCATCAGTATCATTCATTCTGCTCTGCCTCAATGGTCACAGTGGCTGGTTTTAAGTATGTTTGCCCCATAGAAATCCACTGATGTTCAGTGAGTCCCTTTGATACATATTTAGACCTTCATAATTTTCAGGGTGCATGAGTGTTATATCTCCATCTCATCCTAAACATTTTACCAACATGTAAAAGGCATACGTCCACAAGATTTTGATTTGTTTAATTTGAATTGAAACTTGTTTTTTTCTGAATAAATGTGTGAGATGGCCCTCAGGCCTCTAAATCCACGTCCAGGTTTGGGTGACTACTTGGATTAGGGGAGTACTATTTAGAGCAATGTTTGTCACTTTGGTTAATTGCTCAACTCAAGCCGTTTTTTTTTTTTGGAGTGTTTTCACTCTGATGGCAATCTCTCCCTAACAAGTCCACTTTATCGAGTGCTCATTTTGTCCTATTAGTGGCTCATAGGAGTCTAACTAATGAACTGTATGCATGTTTCCTAATCTGTCACGCTTATCAGTGGCTCATGGTTGCTTAAGGCCTATGTCTGTACTTGACCACAGAGGCAGAGCATCATTCAACCTGCCAGCTGCCTATCTTGGGAGCTTTTCAAGGATGACAGACTCCACTTTCTCTGCAGCAAGACAGCTCATAACTTTTTTACAGTGTCTCCCTGTCCCCATACTTCTATATATTCTTCTGTAATAGATAACTATACACTATCATTGCAATCAATCTACACTACAGCTCAAAAGTTTGAAGTCAATTTTCACCTGGTTTATAACCATGTGATCGGTTCACACAGGAGCGATTGTTTCTAAAAATGGGCCCATGTATAAGTGTGTAGACATTTCCTAATGCATCATGGGTGATTTAACGTAAATGATTCATTAAACACACATCTGTGAAAACATTTCTGATAATTTTCATGTAATATTATGTTAAAGTAAATGTAAGTTATTAATTAAAAGACGACTGATTCAGTCTGACCACAAACTTTTGAGCAGTAGTGTGTGTTGTATGCATGTGTCTGTCTGTGTCGGATCAGGATTTTGTCATCAGTGTCAACAAAACGCTCATTTTTTTTAGCTGTGTCTGTCATCAAAAATGAGTTGGAGTGTTTTAACTCTGATGGCAAACTCTCCCTAACAAGTCCACTTTATTGCGTGCTCATTTTCTCCTATTAGTGGCTCATATGTATATAATTAGAAAACATGCATTAAGTGGACTAATTTCTCACACTTATCAGTGGCTCATGGTTGCTTAAGGCCTATGTCTGTAGGGGAGACCGGGGATAGTTGTAACATGGGTCAGTTGTAACACTTCCAATTTCTCCAATCAGGGCTAAGTTTCAAATGATGTGACTCATCCTGTGCATGCTCAATTCAGTTCTGCTATCACATGTGAAAAATCAGCACATTTTGTCAAACACAGACAATTTAACATGAAAAAAAGTAATTTGTATGCCAAAAAGTAAGTTTTTCTACTTTATTTTAATTTCTAATAGCATTATCTGCTTTGCAGTTAAACTCATCAAACTTAAATTATGTTATTTGTATGTCTATGGGGATATATTCTGTGTAGGTCTTTAGTGCTAATGTTTTAGCCGTTGGCTGTAATGTTAGCTAGTTCATGGCTATAGGAGTCTGGGTCAGTTGTAACAATAATGCAGATGTTACTACTTACCACACTATTACTTTAACTTATATTAAACAAGTTGGGGCAACGACATCAGCAGAGATAGGTTCACTGGTCGCTTTTGTATATGCGGTTAATGCCATTGGCAACACAATTCCTCCACTGTTTGTGTTCCCACACATACATTATGCAGACCACTGTGTCAGAGATGGACTAGTAGGAAGTATTGGTAATGGAAATAAATCAGGATGGGTGCAAGAAACAGATTTCCTCAGCTTTCTGAAGCACTTTGCAAACCACACCAAGGTAAGCCATGAAAAAAAGTAATGGAATTGCGATGCTGGTCAACAACTACATTTTTTCAGCTTCATTGTTATGTTCAAAAGTTGGTGCAAGAGTTGTAGGTTATAATGCCCACTGAGCCAATGAGGCCAAACTCAAGGAAGACCAACCAAAATTAATGAAATATTCAGTTGCAGAAAATTCCATAATTTGTCTTTTTTGGGGGGTTGACATATGTTCAAAAGCTAGATTTCTGCATTCTGTCACACACACATAGCTACATAAATGGCTCTAAGTGCATTCATGTGTTGAATAAACAAAGATTACATGTTAATGTTTTGTTAGTACCCCTTTTTCATTGTGTTACATTTCACCCCAGGATATGTTACAACTAACCCAGACTATGGGGTTAATTGTAACATTTCACTCTTTGTGTTTGAGACCATACCATACAATGGGTAATTGTGCTGCAGAGAAAATAGCTGCACTATTTAATAGCCGAGACATGTAAATACTTTGCATTACATTTTGAATCCACAACCTTAAAAGAGCTCCAATTTACAGACAGAAATGTCAAAAATGTTACAGCTACCCCCGGTCTTCCCTACTTGACCACAGAGGCAGAGCATCATTCAACCTGCCAGCTGCCTATCTTGGGAGCTTTTCAAGGATGACAGACTCCACTTTCTCTGCAGCAAGACAGCTCATAACTTTTTTACAGTGTCTCCCTGTCCTCATACTTCTATATATTCTTCTGTAATAGATAACTATACACTATCACTGCAATCTACACTACAGCTCAAAAGTTTGAAGTCAATTTTCACCTGGTTTATAACCATGTGATCGGTCCATACAGCAGTGATGGTTACTAAAAATGGACCCATGTATTAGTGTTTAGACATTTCCTAATGCATCATGGGTGATTTAACTTAAATGGTTCATTAAACACACAACTGTCAAAAAATTACTGGTAAACTTTGTGTAATATTATGTTAAAGTAAATGTAAGTTATTAATTAAAAGACGACTGTTTCAATCTGACCACAAACCTTTGAGCAGTAGTGTGTGTTGTATGCATGTGTCTGTCTGTATCTGATCAGGATTTTGTCATCAGTGTCAACAAAACGCTCATTTCTTTAGCTGTGTCCATCATCAAAATTGAGTTGGAGTGTTTTAACTCTGATGGCAATCTCTCCCTAACAAGTCCACTTTATTGCGTGCTCATTTTGTCTTATTAGTGGCTCATACGTATATAATTAGAAAATATGCATTAAGTCGACTAATTTGTCACGCTTATCAGTGGCTCATGGTTGCTTAAGGCCTATGTCTGTACTTGACCACAGAGGCAGAGCATCATTCAACCTGCCAGCTGCCTATCTTGGGAGCTTTTCAAGGATGACAGACTCCACTTTCTCTGCAGCAAGACAGCTCATAACTTTTTTACAGTGTCTCCCTGTCCTCATACTTCTATATATTCTTCTGTAATAGATAACTATACACTATCAATGCAATCTACACTACAGCTCAAAAGTTTGAAGTCAATTTTCACCTGGTTTATAACCATGTGATCGGTCCATACAGCAGTGATTGTTACTAAAAATGGGCCTATGTATTAGTGTTTAGACATTTCCTAATGCATCATGGGTGATTTAACGTAAATGATTCATTAAACACACATCTGTGAAAACATTTCTGATAATTGTCATCTAATATTATGTAAAGTAAATGTAAGTTATTAATTAAAAGACGACTGTTTCAACCTGACCACAAACCTTTGAGCAGTAGTGTGTGTTGTATGCATGTGTCTGTCTGTATCTGATCAGGATTTTGTCATCAGTGTCAACAAAACGCTCATTTTTTTTAGCTCTGTCCATCATAAAAAATTGAGTTGGAGTGTTTTAACTCTGATGGCAATCTCTCCCTAACAAGTCCACTTTATTGCGTGCTCATTTTCTCCTATTAGTGGCTCATACGTATATAATGAGAAAACATGCATTAAGTGGACTAATTTCTCACGCTTGTCAGTGGCTCATGGTTGCTTAAGGCCTATGTCTGTACTTGACCACAGAGGCAGAGCATCATTCAACCTGCCAGCTGCCTATCTTGGGAGCTTTTCAAGGATGACAGACTCCACTTTCTCTGCAGCAAGACAGCTCATAACTTTTTTACAGTGTCTCCCTGTCCCCATACTTCTATATATTCCTCTGTAATAGATAACTATACACTATCATTGCAATCAATCTACACTACAGCTCAAAAGTTTGAAGTCAATTTTCACCTGGTTTATAACCATGTGATCGGTCCACACAGGAGCGATTGTTACTAAAATTTGGCGCACGTATAAGTCTGTAGACATTTCCCCATGCATCATGGGTGATTTAACATAAATGATTCATTAAACACACATCTGTGAAAACATTTCTGATAATTTTCATGTAAGTAAGTAAGTAAGTAAAACTTTATTTATATAGCACCTTTCAAGATAAAAATCACAAAGTGCTTCACAGAAGCTAAAACCTAAAAATGAAAATCAAACAAAAGCAAGTTTAAAAAGATGAGTTTTTAGCTGTTTTTTAAAAGCGACCACTGAGTCCACAGATCTCAGGCTCAAAGGGAGAGAGTTCCACAGTCTGGGGGCCACAGTTCCAAAAGCTTTGTCGCCTTTTGTTTTCAGCCTCGTGTGTTGGACAGCAAGCAAGCCCTGGTCACATGACCTCAGGGACCTGCTGGGAATGTATGCATGTAAAAGTTCACTTATATATGTTGGTGCTTGTCCATGCAGAGCCCTGAAAGTCAAGGTCAAAACCTTAAACTGGATTCTGAATTTAACGGGGAGCCAGTGCAGCTGAATCAGCAGGGGTGTGACATGGGAAAACTTGGAGGACTTGGTCAGAAGCTTTGCAGCAGCGTTCTGAACGACTTGCAGACGCTCCAAAGAGGCTTTACATAAACAAGTAAACAAAGAGTTACAATAGTCCAGACGAGATGAAACAAATGCATGAATAACAATTTCTAATTCGGAGCGCGATACAATGGGACTCAGCTTAGCAATGTTTCTCAAGTGATAAAAACAGGAGCGGACCAAAGATTTTACATGGGCGTCCAAAGTCAGAGCTGAGTCAATACTAACACCAAGGCTCCTGATAGACGGTTTTGCAAATGTAGCAAGTGGACCCAAGTTTTCCATAACACTAGGTACAACATTTTTAGGAGCACAAACAAGAACTTCAGTCTTCTCCTCATTTAGTTGAAGAAAGTTTCCAGCCATCCAACATCTAATGGAGTCTATGCACTTATGCAAAATCTGTAGCTTGGAAACATCATGGGGCTTAAAGGAGATATATAACTGAATATCATCTGCATAGCAGTGATATGAAATGTCCTTAAAAGTGCTCAATAAGTGTTGAAGAGGAAGTAAATACAGTAAGAACAATAAAGGCCCCAAAACTGAACCTTGTGGCACACAATAAGCAAGAAAAGTAGAAGAGGAACTGTACTTAGAGGTAGCCACAGAAAAGGATCGTTCATGCAAATAGGATTCAAACCAGTCCAAAGCAGCCCCTGATATACCCACCCAGTGTCTCAGCCTATCTAGCAGAATATGATGGTCCACAGTATCAAAGGCGGAGGTCAGGTCCAACATCAACAGAACGGAGCATTCTCCTGCATCACATCTCATCAAAATGTCGTTGGAGACTCTAAAGTGCAGTTTCAGTAGAGTGAGCTCTACGAAAGCCAGATTGGAATTTATCCAGAATGCTGTATTCATCTAAAACAGCTATAAGCTGCTTAGCCACAACCTTTTCTAAAATCTTAGAAATGAACGGTAATTTTGAAATCAGTCTGTAGCTACTAAGAAGAGAAGCATCAAGCTTAGGTTTTTTTAACAGTGGGTGAATGACAGCATTCTTACAATAAACAGGGACCTGACCAGAAACCAGTGAGGTATTGATAATTGTGAGCACACAGGGACCAACAGACTGAAAGACATTTTTAAACAAAGATCCAGGTAAAATATCAAGAGAGCAGGAGGATGCTTTCATTGAATTAACTAACTTGACCAGCTCAGGTAAGGACACAGGTAAAAATCTTTCTAAAATTAAAGGCCTAGCTTGAGTTGGAGCAGACAAGAGAGACACAGAAGGAGAGATATTGTTCCTCACATTACTGACTTTTTCAACGAAGAAAGAAAGAAATTTTTCACAATCTTCATTTGATATAATTGGGACAGCATGTGGAGCAGGAGCAACAATATCATTAATGGTGTCGAATAGCACCTTAGGGTTACCTCTGCTCTTAGACACTAAGTCTGAGAAATAGGCCGCAATCGCATCTCGAACTGAAGTGTTAAAAGAGACTAAAGGTCCTTTAAATGAAGGAGATGGACATGCAAATGCGTTTTCCTCCATAAACGCTCAACCTTACGGCAGCAACGCTTTAAGGAGCGAATGCTGTCATTTATCCAGGGAGACGACTTTGAAACCGGAGCTAGTCTAGTTTTGACAGGACAAACATTGTCTAAAATACAAAGACAATGATTATTAAAGAGATTTGTTAAAAAATGAACATCTTTATAAGGAGATAAAACTAAATTAAAAGCATCGGAAAATTTAACAGCAGTAGAGGAAGTTAAGATGCGAGAGCTAACCACATGTCGAATAGGAGAGAGGGACAAATGAAAAGACAGATTAAAAAGAATACAATGATGATCCGAAATAAAAATGTCCTCAGTACAAATAAAATCAATGTTTAAACCTAAAGTAAAAACAAGGTCCAGTGTGTGTCCTTTGGTGTGTGTGGGACCAGATACATGCTGAGTAAAATGAAAAGAATCCATGACGCTAAGGAAACCTCTGGCAAAGAGGTCAGAGTCATCATCAACGTGTATATTAAAATCCCCGACTATAACCAGTCTGGACAGCTTCAAAGTCGAGGATAAAAAGTCACTGAACTCCTTTAAAAACATACTGTTTAGGCCAGGCGGACGATACACTACAGCGCAGTAAAATGGATCTTTATGTCCAATTCTAACTAGCTGTAGTTCAAAGGATGAAAAATGCCCGACCAACACTGCGCGACAGTAAAACCGGCTTCCAAACACCGCAGCGACACCTCCTCCTCGACCCGACGTCCGAGGCTGGCTGATGAATGAGAACACACTCGGACAGAGTTAGATGAAGGATGAAAAGTCGCCATCGCGCTGCCAGGTTTCGGTTAGAAATAAGAAGTAAGACTGGACATTTACTTTAATATTATGTTGAAGTAAATGTAAGTTATTAATTAAAAGACGACTGTTTCAATCTGACCACAAACCTTTGAGCAGTAGTGTGTGTTGTATGCATGTGTCTGTCTGTATCTGATCAGGATTTTGTCATCAGTGTCAACAAAACGCTCATTTTTTTAGCTGTGCCTGTCATCAAAATTGAGTTGGAGTGTTTTAACTCTGATGGCAATCTCTCCCTAACAAGTCCACTTTATCGAGTGCTCATTTTCTCCTATTAGTGGCTCATAGGAGTCTAACTAATGAACTGTATACATGTTTCCTAATCTGTCACGCTTATCAGTGGCTCATGGTTGCTTAAGGCCTATGTCTGTACTTGACCACAGAGGCAGAGCATCATTCAACCTGCCAGCTGCCTATCTTGGGAGCTTTTCAAGGATGACAGACTCCACTTTCTCTGCAGCAAGACAGCTCATAACTTTTTTACAGTGTCTCCCTGTCCTCATACTTCTATATATTCTTCTGTAATAGATAACTATACACTATCACTGCAATCTACACTACAGCTCAAAAGTTTGAAGTCAATTTTCACCTGGTTTATAACCATGTGATCGGTCCATACAGCAGTGATGGTTACTAAAAATGGGCCCATGTTTAAGTGTTTAAGAAGTCTATGGTCCCCACATGCCTCAAAAGATCCACCATCATCCCTGTGCCCAAGAACAGCAAACCCTCATCCCTGAACGATTAACGGCCAGTTGCACTGACCTCGGTAGTAATGAAGGTGTTTGAGAGGCTGCTGAAGAACATCATCTCCTCCTCCATCCCAGACACCACAGATCCGCTGCAGTTCGCCTACCGATCCAACAGATTCACAGAGGACGCCATCGCCCACGTCCTGCACACCACCCTCAGCTACTTTGACAAGAAACGGTAACTATGTGAGAATGCTGTTTGTTGATTACAGTTCAGCGTTTAACACAATAGTGCCTTGCAGACTGTTCACAAAGCTGAGGGATCTGGGACTTAACAGCCATCTGTGTGCATGGGTGTTGGACTTCCTCACTGGCAGAACTCAGGTGGTGAGGGTGGGTAGATGCGTCTCTAACAGCATCACCATCAACACAGGAGCACCTCAGCGATGTGTCCTCTTGCCACTGCTCTAATCCCTCTACACTTCAGACTGTGTGGCCACCCACGGCTCCAACACCATTGTGAAGTTTGCTGACGACACAGTGGTGTTGGGTGCCATCTCCAACAACGATGAGGCGGCCTACATGGACGAAGTGAAGAATCTGGCATCATGGTGCCAGGACAACCACCTCCAGCTGAACGTCGGCAAGACCAAGGAGCTGCCGGTGGACTTCAGAAGGAGTCAGCACAGAGACTACAAGCCCATTATCATCAATGGAGCTCCAGTGGAGAGGGTGCAGTCCTTCAAGTATCTTGGTGTCCACATCTCCTCAGGCCTGACATGGTCTGCCCACATTCAGGTCCAGACCAAAAAGGCTAGGCAGCGCCTGTATCACCTACGACAACTGAGGAAGTTCAGGGTCTCTCCAAAGATCCTCAGGATTTTCTGTGGAGAGCATCCTCACACAGAACATGATATCGTGGTTTGGGAACAGCTGTGTGAAGGACCAAAAAGCTCTCCAGAGAGTGATCCATACAGCAGAACGCTGCTGCAGGATTGCTCTCCCCCCGCTTCAGGACACCTACACCAGGAGATGCTGGACTATAGCAGAGCAGATACTGAAGGACCCGTCCCATCCTGGCAACAAACTGTTCCAACTTCTGCGATCTGGCAGAAGTTTCCTCATCATCCGGGCAAGGACAGAGAGACTAAAGAGGAGCTTCTATCCCCAAGCCATCCGGGCTCTAAACACACACACCCGCCGTCTCACATCATCTATAATTGACTGAGACAGGACTCTGTTCCAGACACTCTAAACCCAGGCACAATGTACATTCCAAATTCCTTTAATTTTAAATATGTTTATATTGTCTATTCTGTAAAATAGTCAGATGTCTATTCATATTAATGTACAGAATTCACCTGCTTGCTGCTACTACTGCACATTCACCCAATGTATATACTCTATATATATATGTATGTATATATATATATAAAATGTTCTTCCTCTACACCCCCCCCCCCCATCTTTCCACATGTTGAGGAGCGTGTAAGGCTACATTACACTGTGTGTTATACTTGTATAACTATGCATGTGACAAATAAAGAACCTTGAACCTTGATGTGTGTAGACATTTCCTAATGCATCATGGGTGATTTAACTTAAATGATTCATTAAACACACATCTGTGAAAACATTACTGGTAAACATTGTGTAATTTTATGTTAAAGCAAATATAATTTTACAATTAAGACAAGAATATTTGAATCTGACCACAAACTTTTGAGCAGTAGTGTGTGTTGTATGCATGTGTCTGTCTGTATCTGATCAGGATTTTGTCATCAGTGTAAACAAAACGCTCATTTTTTTAGCTGTGTCCATCATCAAAATTGAGTTGGAGTGTTTTAACTCTGATGGCAATCTCTCCCTAACAAGTCCACTTTATTGCGTGCTCATTTTCTCCTATTGGTGGATCATAGGAGTCTAACTAATGAACTGTATGCATGTTTCCTAATCTCTCACGCTTGTCAGTGGCTCATGGTTGCTTAAGGCCTATGTCTGTACTTGACCACAGAGGCAGAGCATCATTCAACCTGCCAGCTGCCTATCTTGGGAGCTTTTCAAGGATGACAGACTCCACTTTCTCTGCAGCAAGACAGCTCATAACTTTTTTACAGTGTCTCCCTGTCCTCATACTTCTATATATTCTTCTGTAATAGATAACTATACACTATCACTGCAATCTACACTACAGCTCAAAAGTTTGAAGTCAATTTTCACCTGGTTTATAACCATGTGATCGGTCCATACAGCAGTGATGGTTACTAAAAATGGGCCCATATTTAAGTGTGTAGACATTTCCTAATGCATCATGGGTGATTTAACGTAAATGATTCATTAAACACACAACTGTGAAAACATTTCTTATAAATTACATGTAATATTATGTTAAAGTAAATGTAAGTTATTAATTAAAAGACGACTGTTTCAGTCTGACCACAAACTTTTGAGCAGTAGTGTGTGTTGTATGCATGTGTCTGTCTGTATCTGATCAGGATTTTGTCATCAGTGTCAACAAAACACTCATTTTTTTAGCTGTGTCTGTCATCAAAATTGAGTTGGAGTGTTTTAACTCTGATGGCAATCTCTCCCTAACAAGTCCACTTTATTGCGTGCTCATTTTCTCCTATTAGTGGCTCATAGGAGTCTAAATAATGAACTGTATACATGTTTCCTAATCTGTCACGCTTATCAGTGGCTCATGGTTGCTTAAGGCCTATGTCTGTACTTGACCACAGAGGCAGAGCATCATTCAACCTGCCAGCTGCCTATCTTGGGAGCTTTTCAAGGATGACAGACTCCACTTTCTCTGCAGCAAGACAGCTCATAATTTTTTTACAGTGTCTCCCTGTCCTCATACTTCTATATATTCTTCTGTAATAGATAACTATACACTATCACTGCAATCTACACTACAGCTCAAAAGTTTGAAGTCAATTTTTACCTGGTTTATAACCATGTGATCGGTCCACACAGGAGCGATTGTTACTAAAAATGGGCCCATGTATTAGTGTGTAGACATTTCCTAATGCATCATGGGTGATTTAACTTAAATGATTCATTAAACACACATCTGTGAAAACATTACTAAAATTGAGTTTATGGCAAACTCTCCCTAACATGTTCAGTTTATTGCGTGCTCATCAATCTACTCTACAGCTCAAAAAAGTTTGAAGTTAGTTACAAACGTCTTTTTTTCTTAAAAAAAACAAGATTTGCTTTTAGATTTTGTAAATTAATTGGAAATGCAAATAAATATTATTCCTTAAAACTTGCATAGATCACCAATTATGAATGATGATTGATTAAATATTAACTGGTGTGTGGATTACAACAATAATAGCGAGTGTGTAGATTATATTACCTTTCCTCAGTTTATCACATTAAATCTCAGCTTACTAGTGACCCAGCAGTTTTCCAAGTACAGAAGCGCTAATCAACATATTTTTTTCAAGTAATATAAAAATCAATTTTATATATTACCTTTTTAAACATCCCATTTTTCTTTCTAATGTCATTAAAACAAGTTTGCACATTTGTATAACAACAGCTGGACCTCCAGATCTTTCAAGCTTTTAGTTTTTTTTCTCAGTGTCACACATGGATTAGTTTTTGTCTCTTTCAATAAGAAAGTCAAATCTTCAAACCCTAAAGCAATCTTTGTTTCTTTCAATCATTCCAATATTTTTCATCTCCTGTTATATAATTGCAGTTAACCAGGGCTTAGCTACTCTGATCTACAGTGATTTTGGGGGTGTGGATACCTATTTTTTTTCACAGGTGCAGAGCCTTTTTCTACAAAATTACGAATAAACTGCATTTTTTAAAAGTACCATTAACATAAATGTAGACTGACAAGTAACTCAACCTTTAACACAGTGATCAATAGAGAAGAAAGAAAATAACCCATTTCAAAATGTCTAGTTCAGATCAAAATTATTGTTCTGATTAAGGAAACAGTAAATCTGGCCGCATTATTGTCCCGATCCTCCAATTTTCCCTTTCCAATGTGACTAAATAAAATTCAACTTTTTTTTTAAATGAAAGCAGTTGCACACCCAGATATTTCTTACAGTAAGAATCCTCCAACAACCTTTCAAGAGAAACATTTTTTGTCTTTCCTCAATTTTGAGACCAACTGAACCCACAAACCTGAAGCTGCAGACCCCAAACTAACCAAATGTAATGTTTCCTTAATCAGCACAGTCATTTTTAAGTCTTTATGTGTTATGTTTACTCAGTTTTGATGCTTGCTTCTTCGACTTGATCCACGATTAGCTCTGCACCATCGCTCTGCTGTTTCCTCTCTCCTCATGCTTCTCCTCATGCTTCTCCTTCATGCGTCCTGTCCTCAGATATAATCCAACCAGCCTCCTTGTTTCCTCCTTGACTTGTATTCACAAAATTTCCAGTTAAATTAAGAGTAATCCAGAAAAGTTTTCTTGCTTCAAAAGCTCTTCCAGTTGCCTGTCTTCTTGTCCTCCTTCAAATGTGCATTTCATATATTTGTATTTATTTGACTTCATATTGCCATGACAACACAAAAGCAGGTGGTTCTGTCCTCTGCTGGTGTTCCATAATGATGTAAAAGTATGTTAATAATCTTTAAACAGACACTCACTGATCCTGTAAGAGCAGGAATTTAACTACAAACCCTCATAGTTCCCATCAGTATCATTCATTCTGCTCTGCCTCAATGGTCACAGTGGCTGGTTTAAGTACGTTTGCCCCATAGAAATCCACTGATGTTCAGTGAGTCCCTTTGATACATATTTAGACCTTCATAATTTTCAGGGTGCATGAGTGTTATATCTCCATCTCATCCTAAACATTTTACCAACATGTAAAAGGCATACGTCCACAAGATTTTGATTTGTTTAATTTGAATTGAAACTTGTTTTTTTCTGAATAAATGTGTGAGATGGCCCTCAGGCCTCTAAATCCACGTCCAGGTTTGGGTGACTACTTGGATTAGGGGAGTATTATTTAGAGCAATGTTTGTCACTTTGGTTAATTGCTCAACTCAGGCCGTTTTTGTGTTGGAGTGTTTTAACTCTGATGTTATTCTCTCCCTAACAAGTCCACTTTATTGCGTGCTCATTTTCTCCTATTAGTGGCTCATAGGAGTCTAACTAATGAACTGTATGCATGTTTCCTAATTTCTCACGCTTATCAGTGGCTCATGGTTGCTTAAGGCCTATGTCTGTACTTGACCACAGAGGCAGAGCATCATTCAACCTGCCAGCTGCCTATCTTGGGAGCTTTTCAAGGATGACAGACTCCACTTTCTCTGCAGCAAGACAGCTCATAACTTTTTTACAGTGTCTCCCTGTCCTCATACTTCTATATATTCCTCTGTAATAGATAACTATACACTATCATTGCAATCTACACTACAGCTCAAAAGTTTGAAGTCAATGTTCACCTGGTTTATAACCATGTGATCGGTCCACACAGGAGCGATTGTTACTAAAAATTGGCCCATGTATAAGTGTGTAGACATTTCCTAATGCATCATGGGTGATTTAACATAAATGATTCATTAAACACACATCTGTGAAAACATTTCTGGTAAACGTTGTGTAATTTTATGTTAAAGGAAATATAATTTTGCAATTAAGACAAGGATATTTGAATCTGACCACAAACTTTTGAGCAGTAGTGTGTGTTGTATGCATGTGTCTGTCTGTATCTGATCAGGATTTTGTCATCAGTGTCAACAAAACGCTCATTTTTTTTAGCTGTGTCCATCATCAAAATTGAGTTGGAGTGTTTTAACTCTGATGGCAATCTCTCCCTAACAAGTCCACTTTATTGCGTGCTCATTTTCTCCTATTAGTGGCTCATACGTATATAATGAGAAAACATGCATTAAGTGGACTAATTTCTCACACTTATCAGTGGCTCATGGTTGCTTAAGGCCTATGTCTGTACTTGACCACAGAGGCAGAGCATCATTCAACCTGCCAGCTGCCTATCTTGGGAGCTTTTCAAGGATGACAGACTCCACTTTCTCTGCAGCAAGACAGCTCATAACTTTTTTTACAATGTCTCCCTGTCCTCATACTTCTATATATTCTTCTGTAATAGATAACTATACACTATCACTGCAATCAATCTACACTACACCTCAAAAGTTTGAAGTCAATTTTCACCTGGTTTATAACCATGTGATCGTTCCATACAGCAGTGATGGTTACTAAAAATGGGCCCATGTATTAGTGTTTAGACATTTCCTAATGCATCATGGGTGATTTAACTTAAATGGTTCATTAAACACACAACTGTCAAAAAATTACTGGTAAACTTTGTGTAAAATTATGTTAAAGTAAATGTAAGTTAATAATTAAAATACGACTGTTTCAATCTGACCACAAACCTTTGAGCAGCAGTGTGTGTTGTATGCATGTGTCTGTCTGTATCTGATCAGGATTTTGTCATCAGTGTCAACAAAACGCTAAATTTATTTTTAGCTGTGTTCATCATCAAAAATTGAGTTGGAGTGTTTTAACTCTGATGGCAATCTCTCCCTAACAAGTCCACTTTATTGCGTGCTCATTTTCTCCTATTAGTGGCTCATAGGAGTCTAACTCATGAACTGTATGCATGTTTCCTAATCTGTCACGCTTATCAGTGGCTCATGGTTGCTTAAGGCCTATGTCTGTACTTGACCACAGAGGCAGAGCATCATTCAACCTGCCAGCTGCCTATCTTGGGAGCTTTTCAAGGATGACAGACTCCACTTTCTCTGCAGCAAGACAGCTCATAACTTTTTTACAGTGTCTCCCTGTCCTCATACTTCTATATATTCTTCTGTAATAGATAACTATACACTATCATTGCAATCTACACTACAGCTCAAAAGTTTGAAGTCAATGTTCACCTGGTTTATAACCATGTGATCGGTCCACACAGGAGCGATTGTTACTAAAAATTGGCCCATGTATAAGTGTGTAGACATTTCCTAATGCATCATGGGTGATTTAACATAAATGATTCATTAAACACACATCTGTGAAAACATTTCTGGTAAACGTTGTGTAATTTTATGTTAAAGGAAATATAATTTTGCAATTAAGACAAGGATATTTGAATCTGACCACAAACTTTTGAGCAGTAGTGTGTGTTGTATGCATGTGTCTGTCTGTATCTGATCAGGATTTTGTCATCAGTGTCAACAAAACGCTCATTTTTTTTAGCTGTGTCCATCATCAAAATTGAGTTGGAGTGTTTTAACTCTGATGGCAATCTCTCCCTAACAAGTCCACTTTATTGCGTGCTCATTTTCTCCTATTAGTGGCTCATACGTATATAATGAGAAAACATGCATTAAGTGGACTAATTTCTCACACTTATCAGTGGCTCATGGTTGCTTAAGGCCTATGTCTGTACTTGACCACAGAGGCAGAGCATCATTCAACCTGCCAGCTGCCTATCTTGGGAGCTTTTCAAGGATGACAGACTCCACTTTCTCTGCAGCAAGACAGCTCATAACTTTTTTTACAATGTCTCCCTGTCCTCATACTTCTATATATTCTTCTGTAATAGATAACTATACACTATCACTGCAATCAATCTACACTACACCTCAAAAGTTTGAAGTCAATTTTCACCTGGTTTATAACCATGTGATCGTTCCATACAGCAGTGATGGTTACTAAAAATGGGCCCATGTATTAGTGTTTAGACATTTCCTAATGCATCATGGGTGATTTAACTTAAATGGTTCATTAAACACACAACTGTCAAAAAATTACTGGTAAACTTTGTGTAAAATTATGTTAAAGTAAATGTAAGTTAATAATTAAAATACGACTGTTTCAATCTGACCACAAACCTTTGAGCAGCAGTGTGTGTTGTATGCATGTGTCTGTCTGTATCTGATCAGGATTTTATCATCAGTGTCAACAAAACGCTCATTTTGTTTTAGCTGTGTCCATCATCAAAATTGAGTTGGAGTGTTTTAACTCTGATGGCAATCTCTCCCTAACAAGTCCACTTTATTGCGTGCTCATTTTTTCCTATTAGTGGCTCATAAGAGTCTAACTAATGAACTGTATGCATGTTTCCTAATCTGTCACGCTTATCAGTGGCTCATGGTTGCTTAAGGCCTATGTCTGTACTTGACCACAGAGGCAGAGCATCATTCAACCTGCCAGCTGCCTATCTTGGGAGCTTTTCAAGGATGACAGACTCCACTTTCTCTGCAGCAAGACAGCTCGTAACTTTTTTACAGTGTCTCCCTGTCCTCATACTTCTATATATTCTTCTGTAATAGATAACTATACACTATCATTGCAATCAATCTACACTACAGCTCAAAAGTTTGAAGTCAATTTTCACCTGGTTTATAACCATTTGATCGGTCCACACAGGAGCGATTGTTACTAAAAATGGACCCATGTTTATGTCACACAGTGGAAAATTTTGTTTTTATATTTTGTTTAGTGTCGATTTTATTTGCATGTTTTTATTGTAATAGTGATATTGCATGTTTTTATTGATATTTCTATTGCATGATTTTATCCCCATATTTATAGTGTGTTTGGTGTTGTTGTGTAGTATTTTTATTCCACTGTGTATTAAGCGGACAATTGTAGGCACCTGTGAGGTGGGGGCGTTCCCCGAGGTGGCCTATCAGCCGCCAAACGGACTTAAGGGGGATAGTGAGCACAAAGACGACAGAGGAGAGACACACGAGTATCCACAGTAGGGCAGGGGGACGCCTCTGCCTGCATTTGTGAGTATCGCTTTCCCACTATTGGGCGCTAGGCGTAGCTTTGCCGGGGGAGGATAACAGCGGCTGCGCCGACAACGTTGCTGGCCCGTGTCTGTTGTTTCAGGGCGGGGCTGCGAGGGAGGCCGTGTGCAGGTGCGGAGAGTGGCTGCACTGCGCGGCCGCGTACAGTCAGGCGGAGATAGGAGCCTCCTCCCTGGTCTGCTGCTGGCGAGTTTTACCATCCCGGAAGAGGAGTTCCTCTCCTGTCTCTTCTCCAGCTAAGGAACATTTGCCCGCATGTGTGTGGCTGGACAAGAGGGAATATAGGACTCTGGGGTAGAAGTTTTTATCATACAAAAAAAACATTTATTTAGTTTTGGTTTTTAGTGTATAGTTATTCCTGCCGGCAGGGCTTTTAGCAGGTTGCGAACATTATTTTTATTGTGTAGCGGGGATTTTAGCCTGTATTTGGGGGTTCTGACTGTGTTTTATCCTAAAAATAAATGGTGTGTTTAAAGCTGGCTTAGTTTCTGTTCTCCGAGCGCTGACCCACTCACTCCCTTTTCCGCTTGTATATATACGGACGTGGTGGTTAAGATTTAGGTCCACCAGTTTAGTGGCTACATAATTTTGGCGTTGTCGGCAGGATACAAGTTTGGGGAGCAGTGTTCAGCGCCTGGAGTGCAGTTATAGAGATGATGATGCCAGTGTATCCGGGTGCCCCTTGGGTACCAAAATGCAAGGGTCCTGAAGCAGATCTTTCATATGGAGACTGGAAAGAACAAATACAAGGTTTATTGAATGCTCATGAAATAGCTGAGGCCCGGAAAGTAGAAATTTTAATTGGGGCTTTAAGCGGTGAGGCAAAGCGTCAAGTAAGCGTGTTAGAAGAAAAAGATATAGATCAGATTAGGAAAATATTTGCATATCTAGATTCTCTATATGGTGACAATACCTCCCTAGTGGTTCTGAGGTCGCAGTTATTTAGCTGTATACAAAAACCAAATGAGTCGGTAAAGTCTTTTACCTTAAGGTTGAGGGAGTTGCACTGCAGGCTACAACAGCGCAATCCAAATCAAGCACCTACTGAAAAGTGTTTACAGGAACAGATGCTGTTGGGCCTGCGGGAGGGCCCGTTGTCACAAACCCTGCGAGCCTATGTGCGTCACCATCCAGAAGAGGATTTCGCGACAGTCCATCGGGAGGCGTTGCTCCTAGAGGAGGAACAGTTGGGACACCAGGGATTGCAAACTACGTGCTTGGCAGTGGGTGAGTCCAGATGTGTTAAGCCACCTTATGAACCAGACTGGAAAGAGACATTTAAAAAAGAAATTATGGAGGATGTCAAGGGTCAAATGCGAGATCTTGTCAAAGAGGTTGTTAATGAAATTAAACCGCTCTTGCCACAGCAAAGCCCAGCCGGCTCAGCTTTTAATAAATCAAGGTTTAAGCCAAAGCGTTCTGGGTATGCTAATAACTGGACCCGAGAGGGAGAACCCATTTGCCATCGTTGTAAACAACCTGGGCATATTGCTAGATTCTGTCCGAGCACACTAGACCAGCAACCACCTTTAAACTAATAAACCCCACTGCTGAGGCCCAGGCAGTGGGGACAAGGGACATTTCAAACAATCAGGGGGCCAGTACAGCTTTTGTGGGAGAATGTCCACTTATTGAGGTGTGTATGGGAGGAGTTAAAATGACGGCATTACTAGACACAGGCTCTCAGGTTACACTGGTGCAGCAGCAGGTAATGGATCTCCATTTCCCTGAAGTGAATAAAACTCACACACCCCTGTTGTTCGCCTCAAAGGCAGCCAATGGACTTGAGATACCATACTCAGGCTATGCGGTTATGGATTTTGAGGTGGAAGGGGTGGAGATACCAGGAAAAGGGGTTGTGGTTGTGAGAAATGACTGTTCCACGCACCCTTTAATTATTGGTATGAATGTTATTAGTGCATGCTGGAATGATGTTTTTGCCAAAGGCAAGTCTGCTTTTCACCCTCAAAAGCTGAAGTCCCGCAGAGCATGGAAAGAGGCGTTTGCCATCTGCCAACAGACTGTCACCACCAAGACTGATGGCTTCCTAGGCTATGTTCAACCTGCTAGCCGCAGGGGAATCAAGGTGCCCCCAAATAGTGAAGTGATGGTCTGGGGCCGGACGTGTAAAGGCAAGGGTGGGACAGAACGCTTGGCACTAGTGGAGGCATTACCTGATGCTGGACCCTGGGGGGTGGCCCGAACCCTGTCAGTAGTCAAAGGAGGGAGGCTCCCTATCCGGGTCTGTAACCCTAATCCATACGAAGTGACTATAGGATGCTACCAGAAAATGGGCCAGTTGTATCAGGTGGAGGAGTCGGATGTGGAGTCGGACAGTGACCTTAGCCTGACAATGCGATGGTGTGATCGAGGTGGGCGTAGTTGAAGCAGCTGGGCCCGAAGAGCCTGCGATCCCTGAAGAGGAGGTGAGTCAACTGATTAACAGCATAGACTTGATCCCCCAGCAGAAGGCCGAGCTCCAGACTCTGCTGCAGAGGTGGCGAAAGGTGTTTGCTGTGAATGAGGAGGATTACGGAAGAACTGATTTGGTCCAACACCAGATCCACACAGGTGATGCACCACCCATTAAACAAAAATATCGCCCTTTACCACCACTGATGTACAAAGAGATTAAGATACTTCTAGCAGATATGCTGAGAAAAGGTGTCATTCAGGAGAGTAGCAGTCCCTGGGCAGCCCCCATTGTGTTGGTGAGGAAAAAGGATGGCAGTTGGCGATTTTGTGTAGACTACAGGAAATTAAACACAGTAACTCATAAAGATGCGTTCCCACTCCCCCGAATCGAAGAGACTTTAACATGTCTGACCAGAGCTGAGTGGTTTTCCACACTAGATCTTGCCAGTGGATACTGGCAAGTGGAAATGGATCCTAAGGATCGGGAGAAAACTGCATTTACCACTCCTCTGGGTTTGTTTGAGTTTGACCGCATGCCTTTTGGACTCTGTAATGCCCCTGCCACCTTCCAGCGCCTGATGCAGCGGTGTCTAAGTAGTCACCTTTCTGAATCTGTTTTGGTATATCTGGATGATGTAATAATCTACTCACCTGACTTCTCTACTCATCTACAGCAGTTGGAGAATGTCCTGCAGAAGCTGTGGCAACATGGGCTGAAGCTGAGGCTGGACAAATGTAAGCTGTTTCACCGTCAGGTGAAGTTCCTGGGGCATCTTGTCGACCAACAAGGGGTAAGACCGGACCCTGAGAAAATCCAAGCTGTCCAGAACTGGCCTGTTCCCTCTACCACCCGTCAGGTCAGAGCCTTCCTTGGCCTGGCAGGTTATTACAGGCGATTCGTCCCAGGGTTTGCTAGGTTGGCTCGACCTTTAAATGCTCTACTCGTGGGAATTTCTAGCAGGTCAAGCATGCAGGTCCAGTGGTCTGCTGAATGTCAGGAAGCCTTCAACAGTTTGAAACGTGCTCTTACCGAGCCCCCTATTCTGGCTTATGCAGATTTCCTGGAGCCCTTTGCACTTTATACTGATGCCAGTAATCAAGGCTTAGGTGCTGTGTTAGCTCAGGTGCAAGATGGCAAGGAATGGGTGATTGCATATGCCAGCAGGAGCCTACACCCCACCGAGCGAAATGACAAAAACTATAGTTCCTTCAAACTGGAACTTTTAGCTCTAAAATGGGCCATCACTGAGAAGTTCAAGGATTACTTGACAGGTGCCAAGTTTGTCGTGTATACCGACAACAATCCCGTGGCCCACTTACAGAATGCTAGACTTGGGGCAACAGAGCAACGCTGGGTGGCACAGCTGGCATCCTTTGACTTCGAGGTTAAGTACAGGGCTGGAAAAGAGAATGCTAATGCTGATGCTCTCTCTAGGTTTCCCACAGACTGTCAAACAGCCTACATAAACACCACGAGTGCTCCACGTCTGGATCCACAGGGGCTGGTGCCGCAGATGAATGACTGGAAGGAGGCGCAGGAAAAGGACATGGATCTGAGCATCCTGAGGGAGTATGTGGAAGAGGGAATTCCCCCTGATGCACCAACGAGGAGAGCCCTGCCTAGCCCTGTACAGAAGTTATTACAGCAATGGAGAAGGCTGCAGGTTTGTGAGGGTACGCTGTGCAGAGAGGTAAGGGACCCTAACACTAACGAAATGTACCTTCAGATCCTATGTCCTGCAGAGAGACACAAGGAGGTGTGGGAGAAGTATCATGAGGCAGCGGCGCATGCGGGAGTGGAAAAGACACTGTCCAGGATACGTTGCTTCTTTTATTGGCCCAGCATGGAAGAGGAGGTGCGTGAATTCCAGCTAGGGTGCGCTGCGTGTAGCCTGCGAGATAGAAATAGGCCTAGAGCCCCTTTGCATCCCATTACTGTGTCGTATCCCCTTGAGGTTGTGGCCCTGGACTTTCTTACATTGGGGAGGCCCACAGACAGGTACCAGAATATTCTGGTGATGACTGATCTTTTCACACGGTACGCCTGGGCAGTTCCTACCAAAGACCAGACTGCTCAGACTGCGGTGCATGCTCTTTGGGCTCACGTGATTCAGACCTTCGGTTGCCCGACCAGGCTACACTCAGATAGAGGTGGAAGTTTTGAGTCTGCCCTGATGTACCAGCTGTGTAAGTGCTATGGCATTACGAAAAGCAAGACCACCCCATACCATCCGGCTGGAAATGGTGGGGTTGAGAGGATGAACCAGACATTGCTGCACATGCTTCGGTCCCTAGAGTCAGAGAGACAACAGAGGTGGCCAGAATATCTCCCAGAGCTCTTACAAGCATACAATAATACTGTCCATAGTGCCACAGGGTATGCGCCGTCGTACCTGATGTTTGGGCGGCATTTGAGACAGCCGGTGGACTTAAACCTAGGTGTTGAGCGGGAATCCCCATGCCACGACCTGGGAGGGTGGGTTAAGGACCATCACCAGAAACTATCTTTTGCCTATGAGATGGCTAGGAAGAAGATGAAGGCAGCAGCCACCCAAAATAAGAGGGCTTATGACCGAAGTGCGCAGGCCCTGCCATTGGTGCCAGGCGAGAGAGTTTGGATAAGGGACAGGAATAGGCAGGGACAAGGCAAGTTGCACCCAGGTTGGAGCTCAGAGCCGTATGTGGTAGTGGAAGAGGTTGGCAATACAGGTGTAGTGTATAGAGTGCAGCCGGAGAAAGGGGGGGGGGGGGGGGGGGGGGGGGGGGGGGGGGGGGGGGAGAAGGTCCTCCATCGGAATGCACTAAAGTTGTGCATTACCCCTGCAGCAGACTACCACTCAGAGGGGCAGGGAGTCAGCCGTGAGGGAGAGATGCTAGTTGAGCCTCCATTTTATGGTGTTGCGCCTAGCGCTCCAGCCCAGCGGGCGGGAGAGTTGTCAGAGGTGCGCCGCTCGACGAGGCCTAATTTTGGTCAGCCACCCGCCCGTTACAGGTCGTTTGACTAGTGTGACAGGGACTGTCACAGGTAAAATGTGGGGGGATGTCACACAGTGGAAAATTGTGTTTTTATATTTTGTTTAGTGTCGATTTTATTTGCATGTTTTTATTGTAATAGTGATATTGCATGTTTTTATTGATATTTCTATTGCATGATTTTATCCCCATATTTATAGTGTGTTTGGTGTTGTTGTGTAGTATTTTTATTCCACTGTGTATTAAGCGGACAATTGTAGGCACCTGTGAGGTGGGGGTGTTCCCCGAGGTGGCCTATCAGCCGCCAAACGGACTTAAGGGGGATAGTGAGCACAAAGACGACAGAGGAGAGACACACGAGAAGCAGGAAACAAAACGTGTGCAGCCCAGCACCTGTAAAGAAAGACCGGCCTGCCTGTGGGACGTCACGAGATATCCGACGATCGGCCAGCATAACCCGGCGATCCAGTCCAGACGGACAAAATAGCAACAGTGGGAGGCGACGCGTGAAATCCACAGTAGGGCAGGGGGACGCCTCTGCCTGCATTTGTGAGTATCGCTTTCCCACTGTTGGGCGCTAGGCGTAGCTTTGCCGGGGGAGGATAACAGCGGCTGCGCCGACAACGTTGCTGGCCCGTGTCTGTTGTTTCAGGGCGGGGCTGCGAGGGAGGCCGTGTGCAGGTGCGGAGAGTGGCTGGACTGCGCGGCCGCGTACAGTCAGGCGGAGATAGGAGCCTCCTCCCTGGTCTGCTGCTGGCGAGTTTTACCATCCCGGAAGAGGAGTTCCTCTCCTGTCTCTTCTCCAGCTAAGGAACATTTGCCCGCATGTGTGTGGCTGGACAAGAGGGAATATAGGACTCTGGGGGGGAAGTTTTTATCATACAAAAAAAACATTTATTTAGTTTTGGTTTTTAGTGTATAGTTATTCCTGCCGGCAGGGCTTTTAGCGGGTTGCGAACATTATTTTTATTGTGTAGCGGGGATTTTAGCCTGTATTTGGGGGTTCTGACTGTGTTTTATCCTAAAAATAAATGGTGTGTTTAAAGCTGGCTTAGTTTCTGTTCTCCGAGCGCTGACCCACTCACTCCCTTTTCCGCTTGTATATATACGGACGTGGTGGTTAAGATTTAGGTCCACCAGTTTAGCGGCTACATTTAAGTGTGTAGACATTTCCTAATGCATCATGGGTGATTTAACATAAATGATTCATTAAACACACATCTGTGAAAACATTACTAAAATTGAGTTTATGGCAAACTTTCCCTAACATGTTCAGTTTATTGCGTGCTCATCAATCTACTCTACAGCTCAAAAAAGTTTGAAGTCAGTTAGAAACGTCTTTTTTTCTTAAAAAAACAAGATTTGCTTTTAGATTTTGTAAATTAATTGGGAATGCAAATAAATATTATTCCTTAAAACTTGCATAGATCACCAATTATGAATGATGATTGATTAAATATTAACTGGTGTATGGATTACAACAATAATAGCGAGTGTGTAGATTATATTACCTTTCCTCAGTTTATCACATTAAATCTCAGCTTACTAGTGACCCAGCAGTTTTCCAAGTACAGAAGCGCTAATCAAAATATTTTTTTCTAGTAATATAAAAATTAGTTTTATATATTACCTTTTTAAACATCCCATTTTTCTTTCTAATGTCATTAAAACAAGTTTGCACATTTGTATAACAACAGTTAGATCTCCAGATCTTTCAAGCTTTTAGGTTTTTTTTCTCAGTGTCACACATGGATTAGTTTTCGTCTCTTTCAATAAGAAAGTCAAAAGAAACATTTTTTGTCTTTCCTCAATTTTGAGACCAACTGAACCCACAAACCTGAAGCTGCAGACCCCAAACGAACCAAATTTAATGTTTCCTTAATCAGCACAGTCATTTTTAAGTCTTTATGTGTTATGTTTACTCAGTTTTGATGCTTGCTTCTTCGACTTGATCCACGATTAGCTCTGCACCATCGCTCTGCTGTTTCCTCTCTCCTCATGCTTCTCCTTCATGCGTCCTGTCCTCAGATATAATCCAACCAGCCTCCTTGTTTCCTCCTTGACTTGTATTCCCAAAATTTCCTGTTAAATTAAGAGTAATCCAGAAAAGTTTTCTGCTTCAAAAGCTCTTCCAGTTGCCTGTCTTCTTGTCCTCCTTCAAATGTGCATTTTATATATTTGTATTTATTTGACTTCATATTGCCATGACAACACAAAAGCAGGTGGTTCTGTCCTCTGCTGGTGTTCCATAATGATGTAAAAGTATGCTAATCAGGCCCATAACAAAAGCCGAAAGTCAATTCTTAACTTCATGAAGGAACTACATTTGATTGACATCTGGAGACAGTTAAAACCTGATGATATACTTTTTTCTTGCCATTCAAAAACATTTAATACATATTCCAGAATAGACTATTTCTTAGTATCAGCGAGCCTCCTATCAAACATAAAGACATGTTCATATGACAGTATATTAATATCGGATCATGCTCCCTGCAATATCATAAAAATGTACTTTTTTGTGAATATGCATTGAAACACAACAAATGATTTTTTTTGTATTATTTTATTATTTACTGATAATAAAATAATACAACTTAATAATGGAACATAGATGGTGCTTACACCAGAAATGGCTGAATGATGAAGGATTCCTCACTTTTGTAGGAAAAGAAATAGATGAATATTTTACTATAAATAGCTCACAAACATCAGCTAGTATTAGGTGGGAGGCATTTAAGGCATGTTTAAGGGGAGTTATGATAGCATATACTTCATCGAAATCTAAAGAAAAATGCAAAACAAGACAGCAAATGGAAAAGGAAATTAAAAAACTAGAGAAACTAGTGTTCAAAAGTAGAGACCTATTAATACAGAAAGACTTGCTAATACTAAAAGCACAATATAATAAAGAATCGGCAGATAGAGCAGCTTCGGACATTTTGAGATTAAATCAGTCTTTTTATGAACAAGGAGAGAAACCTGGAAAAATATTGGCATGGCAAATTAAACAATTTGAAGTGCAGAAAAATATAACGTCGATTAAGAACAGCAAAGGGGAAATGATAATGGATCTGATTGAAATAAACAAGGAGTTTAGAAACTATTATGAAAAACTTTATGAATCCCAGGATAGATCAGATCAAAACTCCAGAAATGCGTTTCTGGATAAAATTAATATTCCTACTATTGCTGATAACGCAAAACAACAATTAGATGCATAAATCACCGAAGAGGAAATAAGCAGGGCAATTAACAACATGAGATCAGGTAAAAAAGCTGGACCAGATGGATTCCCAATTGATTTTTCTAAAAAATTTAAAAGAAAATTAATGAAACCACTATTGGAAATGTATCGGGAATCATTAAGCAAAGGAAGTCTTCTTAAATCAGTAACAGGTTCACTAATCATTTTGTTACCTAAACCAGGAAAACCGAGTAATGAATGTGCAAATTTGAGGCCGATAAGCTTACTTAATTCTGATTTTAAGGTGTTGGGTAAAATATTAGCAACACATCTGCAAGATACTCTCCCCTCAGTAATTCATAGAGATCAAAACGGTTTTATATTGGGGCGCCAAGGTCTACATAATGTAAGAAGAGTCTTTAACATTATAGACGGACTAAACGATTCTTCAGAGAGGGCCTTACTCTCACTGGATGCTGAAAAAGCATTCGATAGGGTCGAGTGGCCTTATCTTTTTGATGTTCTGACTAGATTTGGTTATGGAGATGTGTTTCGAAGATGGATACAATTATTACACTCAAATCCAACTGCTGAAATCTTGACAAACAAAAATATCTCTAAACCAATAAGGGTGAAACGGGGCTGTCCGCAAGGCTCACCGATAAGCCCACTGTTGTTTATATTAGCTATGGAACCCTTTGCTATAGCCGCACGTTCGAGTTTATCATTGACAGGAACTATGGTAAATGAAGTAGAACATAGGATTTCGTTGTACGCAGACGATATAATAGTATATCTCTCTAAAATAACAGAATCTATACCTGCTCTGCTTAGATTGATAGGGGAGTTTGGTCAAATATCAGGGTATGTCATTAACAAATCTAAATCATCCATTTTATTACTAAATGAAGAAGAAAGGAAAAACCCACCCATAGTAACATCTCATTTTAAGACAGTAAAGGACTTTATGTACTTAGGAATAATGATTTCGCCCAAATGAAGTGAGATCGTGGAAAATAACTATGAAAGACTTTCTAAAGAAATAACAGAGATAGTGGACAGATGCATATCTCTACCAGTTTCTTTAATTGGTCGGATTAATATATACAAAATGAGTATACTGCCAAAGGTGCTTTATGCATATCAGAACATCCCCCTGCCGCCTCCTGTTGATTGGTTTAGCAGGATCAAAAAGCTTGTTCTCGGTTTTTTATGGAAAAATGGGAGACCAAGGATAAGATTATCATTGTTGCATCTACCATACAACGAGGGTGGTGTCATCTGTCCAAATATTGAGTGGTATTACTGGGCATGTCAAATCAGGTCTATAAGATACTATTTTGACTTAAATAACGCCCTGCAGTGGTCAGAGATGGAAAGTATTAATTTGCATCCACCTTTACCTTTATATTTTTTCTCAGACACAGCAATAAACTTGATTAAAAAGGCGAAAAATCCAATGGTAAAGAACATGGTCAAAGTGTTGTATGATGTAAAAAGATATATGAAGGAACCTGTTGTATTGTCACAGTTTACACCGATGTGGGGAAACCAGGATTTCAGACCAGGAAGAGAGGATGAAGTTTTTAGACAATGGTCAATTAAAGGACTCCAAAAAATCCAAGATTTGTATGCAACAGATTCTCAAGATATGATGTCCTTTGATATGCTTAGAAATAAATATTATATAGATAGAAAGCAATTTTTCAAATATCTCCAAATTAGAAGTTACATTCGAGCAAATCAAAATAATACCTGCACCAAACCACCAAAATCAGAATTGGAAGACACAATTAGCAAAAGCAGTTCAAAAAAAGGGGCAATATCAGAAATATATAAATTGATTAGGTCCAAAACATCTGACAATTCGTTGGGAAGGTTGAACGCCTGGAAAAATGATTTAAAGAAGGACATATCCATGGAACAATGGGAATTGGTTTGCGCAAAAGCTCATAAACAAACTATTAATTCTAGACTAAGGTTGTTGCAATACAAATGGTTAATGCGAATATATGTTACTCCAGAAAAATTAAATAAGTACAACTCTAATATTCCAGACACTTGTAATAAATGTAATGAAGATAAGGGTAACTTTTGGCATTGTATTTGGGATTGCAGGAAGATTGGCTCCTTTTGGGTTGCAGTAACACAAACTATGACACAAATATTATCCAAGGAGGTTGTTTTGGATCCTGGCTTCCTTATTCTGGGATTGTACCCAGAAAACATGAGGTACACAAAAAGTGACAGAATGTTTATTGATATGGGTTTGTTACAAGCAAAAAGATTAATTGCACTAAAATGGAAAAAACAAGGGAACAGAGTATCTTTGCCATTGGAGCGAATAACATGTATACTGAAAAGGAAATTGGATGTTTTTGAGAAGGTGTGGAGACCATTTGTGAATTTTGTAGATCTGAGGAGGACAAGGACTGAGGGCAATGACATTTGATTTGGGATAATGACAAATTTAGGCCTTTAATGGAGTGATAAATCTGACAACTTTTTTGTTTTCTTTTTGCTGTCTGAGAGGAGTGTATGTTCATGTAGTATTTAGAATGTTGGACTGTTTGTAAGACATTAAAATGTAAAAAATAATAAAGATATTGTTGGGGGGAAAAAAGTATGTTAATAATCTTTAAACAGACACTCACTGATCCTGTAAGAGCAGGAATTTAACTACAAACCCTCCATAGTTCCCATCAGTATCATTCATTCTGCTCTGCCTCAATGGTCACAGTGGCTGGTTTTAAGTATGTTTGCCCAATAAAAATCCACTGATGTTCAGTGAGTCCCTTTGATACATATTTAGACCTTCATAATTTTCAGGGTGCATGAGTGTTATATCTCCATCTCATCCTAAACATTTTACCAACATGTAAAAGGCATACGTCCACAAGATTTTGATTTGTTTAATTTGAATTGAAACTTGTTTTTTTCTGAATAAATGTGTGAGATGGCCCTCAGGCCTCTAAATCCACGTCCAGGTTTGGGTGACTACTTGGATTAGGGGAGTATTATTTAGAGCAATGTTTGTCACTTTGGCTCAACTCAGGCCGTTTTTGTTTTGGAGTGTTTTAACTCTGATGGCAATCTCTCCCTAACAAGTCCACTTTATCGAGTGCTCATTTTCTCCTATTAGTGGCTCATAGGAGTATAACTAATGAAGTGTATGCATGTTTCCTAATCTGTCACGCTTATCAGTGGCTCATGGTTGCTTAAGGCCTATGTCTGTACTTGACCACAGAGGCAGAGCATCATTCAACCTGCCAGCTGCCTATCTTGGGAGCTTTTCAAGGATGACAGACTCCACTTTCTCTGCAGCAAGACAGCTCATAACTTTTTTACAGTGTCTCCCTGTCCTCATACTTCTATATATTCTTCTGTAATAGATAACTATACACTATCATTGCAATCAATCTACACTACAGCTCAAAAGTTTGAAGTCAATTTTCACCTGGTTTATAACCATGTGATCAGTCCATACAGCAGTGATTGTTACTAAAAATGGGCCTATGTATAAATGTGTAGACATTTCCTAATGCATCATGGGTTATTTAACCAATAAAAGATTCATTAAACACACATCTGTGAAAACATTACTGGTAAACTTTGTGTAATATTATTGTAAGGCAGTGACTGGAATAGGTCATCAGGTGTCGCTGTTGAGCTGTATATATCTTGTAAATTTTAGCAATTTTGACCATTTGTCCTCTGCAGGACACCGTAGTTCAGATTTCTCGTTCGCGCGTGCGCCTTCTTGGTTCAGTGTTTACTGTGATTTGCAAAGGTAAGCACTAGGGGTGCAAAGATACTCGTATCGACATTGAACCGTTCGATACAGTGCTTTCGGTTCGGTAGGCATATGTATGAACAATAAAAACATTTTTTAATTTATTTTATCAACTTTCCTTCTGACGGTGCTGTCTGTGTTGAGCGCTCAGTGGATCTGCGCTTGACAGTGCAGCCTAGGCGGAGTAGTCGAACGCAGATTCACTGAGCGCAGGGCAAGCTAGCGAGACAGAAGTTAAGCTCTCCTTGCAACATGGCAAATTGAATCTCCCCCACCCTCATTCAGATCTGGCGTTTGGAACTATTTTGGTTTTCAAGCGCATCATGGACTAAAGTAAAACAGTATGTTGGATGTGCCAGCAATGCTCAATTACATGCAGTAGCGGTCCTAGCCTGTTTGGCGCCCTGGGCGAACACCCCCTCTGGCGCGCCCCCCCCCTCCCTCCTCACACACGAAGAGAGAGACAAAGTATGCATTGTATGCAAACGTTGTATGCAAACGGCTACTAAACAGACATCATAATTCGTCATACAATGAGAACAGGACAAATCAAACAAAAATTGACACTGACTAATTAATATTATATTATTGTATATATTGTTTGGAGTTTAGTCTGTTACTGTTACTATTTTTACCATTTCTTCTTGGAGGAACTGTAACCCAAATAATTTCCTTAGGGATTAAGAAAGTATCCTGATTCTTAATGTTTTAGGATACATGACCTGCCATTATCCAATGACACATCTGCTTACCTGTATCTTTTGCTCGTTTCTCCTTGTAGGAGTCATAATTAAATGTATTGAATTTTAATGATCACTCGGTTTTCATTTGTTTGGTTGCTATGGCGATGTGTAACGGGAGTCACGTGGGTGCTAGCGGCGACATTAAGAGGGCGTTGTCAGTCTGTCTTTCACTGGTTTGATTTTGACAGAGAGGAGGGCTGGGTAGCCGTAGTTTTTGTTGACCGCAGCACAACGAGTTTCCCCTTGTTGCATTAGAGCCTGTGATGTTTTAAGAGTTTGAATCGCGAGCCGATCACATTGCTCTGTAAACTTTTCAAGCACTTTAATAAACAAGCAAGCAATTCCACCTCTGGCATTACTGCGTAAAGTTGAGAGGCAAATAGACAGGCTCAGTCCCCGGCCTCTAGCGACTGTGGAAGTCGCTACACTCCTCCTCTTCTTTTCTCATTTAAAAAAGGAGAAAATAAGTTTAAAAATGGGTTGTGTGTGAGACTTTAGATCAACAAAATATAAAATATACATTTTAAATTGTTATTGATCCTTTTACCCCTGGTCCTAAAGTGTATATTTATTTTCTTACTCTTCTTATATATATTGTTTGTTTACTTGCACTGTTGTAACTGGAGCCTTGTCGTCTCTCTCTATATATACTGGACTGTATGTAGCGGAGATGACAATAAAGTTTACTTTGACTTCAGCAGCGAGCAGGCGCACCGAGGGCTCTCGCGCTCACTTTTCGAGTATAGAATTTTGAAAAAACAAATGATAAGTCTGTATCATGATGTCTGGTGTTTTCGTGTTTGTTGGTTTGTTTGTAATTTGTTTTATTTTGCGAGTTGGTAATTTTTGCTGCTCCAGCCAGCCAGAGAATCCCCCGCCGCACCGCCCTTTCCTCCCTGTGCCTCAAGCAGCAGGCGCGCCTCGCAAACGGAGGGCGCCCTTACTCCCAGCAAATGGGCGATAGAAAACCAATGCCATTCCCAATATGCGCTGGCATGATGTCGGGGCAGCATGAGAACGAGCCGCGATGCCGCCCCCACCACGATGCCGCCCCGGGCAACCGCCCGTGTCGCCCGTATCTAAAACCGCTACTGATTACATGGGTGGGAACTAGTGTGTTAGCGCAGTTAGCTCGTTAACGTGTTGGCCTCCAGCCCCACACAGGCGATCCGAGGTAGCTCGTTAACAGAGATTTGCCTTGTTGTGGCGTTAACCTCATTTCAGATTAACGCTGACAGCACTAGTGGAAACACAACGAATATGACTGCACATTTACGCTGACATCATCCTAGTGCAAAGACAAGTGGAAGCAGACAAAAACAAGCACGCATGCTACAAACTTTACCCGAGTCATTTAGACAGCCGTTAGCACATGATTCTCCTTATGGGGACCTGATATGTTTAATATGCTGCTGAGAATATAGCCCAGAAGAAGCGTATAGTATAGCTTTTATTTAGGAAAGAGCCATTTCTCTGTTATAAACTCTCTTTTCCAAAGATGAGTGATTCCTCAATCAGATACAGGGCTCGCAAAATCGCTAGCCCAAAGTCCCGGGGCTAGCGATTTTTCCAGTCGGGCTACCAAAATCTATCTCTGCCCTGCCCGTCGGCCTATCGTAGGAAGGAAAAATATATGTCAATGCTTTTGCATTCTTTCGGAAATGTAGCTGGGTAATTATGTCATTGGCATCGGTGAGCCACTGTCAATATGTGACATATTGAAATCCCGTTTGAATTTGCGCTTGTTTTTTGCTTTCACTTTGCAATCGTGAACTGTGTATAGAGAGGGACAGTACTGATTGGTGAGCGATGATAATTTGCGCACCAATTCCTCTGACATCATCTTATCAATCATTAGCTTACTATGCAAACATGACAAGTGAGATCTCCCACAGCAAGCTTAAACATGTGAGAGGTTGATTGCACAGAGAATCGCTGAGCGTTATGTTAGTGCGTGTGTAAAAGCAGCAGGATATATATTTTAGTTCTGCTGAGCCAAATAAGACAGGTCAGGGTGAAGAAGTGACAGCCAAAGAAAAGCTTACCACAAAACAGAAAAATTATGACAAATCAGACTATAAGGCGAAAAGAAAGTGCAGCTTTATGGTTTCATGGACAAAAGAATTTCTGTGGCTGCAATATGACGAGCTAAATAACCAGGGGTGCACATAAGTGGTCCGCAGGTGCGCATTCGCTGTCAAAATAAAAAACGCGCACAAGATAAGAAGTTGCAACCCGTGTTTGCGTACATAAGATTTTCCGGAGGAGGACAGACATTTGTTTAGAACTCTTAAAGATGTCGAAGAAGCTCCTTTAAGCAATTACTTTGGTGTTCCTCCACCTCCAAAGAAATGTCAGAAGGAGTCCGAACCACAAAAGAAGCTCGTATTCTCGGAAAAGTGGTTGCAGGAGGTGAGCTGGCTTCAAACAAATGATGAACGCACAGAGATGTGGTGCAGAATGTGCCGTAAAAATTTAATAAATGACAAATTAAAAAGGCATGAACATTTTTTTTTTGTATCGAAAAAATATCGAACCGTGACACCAAAGTATCGAACCGAACCGTGAATTTTGTATATCGTTGCACCCCTAGTAAGCACTGTCAGTGGTGTACTGCATTGGTTTTTTGTTTAAAAATAAGTGTTCCACTGTGTAAAATGGCGGTTTGCTGAGCATATATTTTGTTTATTGAGAGGTTCATGTGCTGTCTGATGAGAGGATGAGCAGTTTGTGTGCATGTTCCATTTTGTAATATCTGCCGCAATTTCGGGCTACATTCCCGCTAGTTAGCAGAGCACTCATTCGGGCAAAGTAATGCAAGATTAGCTTTTCAGCTACAATTTGCTAGTAGTCCAGCTATGTTACTTTTGTGTCATACACATTCCTGAGACCGAGGAATTTTGTAAAGACATGATTATTTTTGCTTAATGTGTTTTTTATATATTTGTTGTTGGCTTTTACTATGTTGATAATCACGCAGTGTTTACTGTGATTTGCAAAGGGCCAGCAGCAGAGTTGGAGTGGTGTTTGCCCCAGCATCTGAATAAACGGCGCGGTCCGAGCCACAAATTGAATGCCTGTGTCTGACTGGTCTCTCTACTGTGCACCCCAATCCAACACAAACTCACACAACGCAGAGTCCGGGGTGTAGCGAGGCCCCTGCACTGGTTGGGTTACATTATGTTAAAGTAAATGTTAGTTATTAATTAAAAGACGACTGATTCAGTCTGACCACAAACCTTTGAGCAGTAGTGTGTGTTGAATGCATGTGTCTGTCTGTATCTGATCAGGATTTTGTCATCAGTGTAAACAAAACGCTAAATTTATTTTTAGCTGTGTTCATCATCAAAAATTGAGTTGGAGTGTTTTAACTCTGATGGCAATCTCTCCCTAACAAGTCCACTTTATTGCGTGCTCATTTTCTCCTATTAGTGGCTCATAGGAGTCTAACTAATGAACTGTATGCATGTTTCCTAATCTGTCACGCTTATCAGTGGCTCATGGTTGCTTAAGGCCTATGTCTGTACTTGACCACAGAGGCAGAGCATCATTCAACCTGCCAGCTGCCTATCTTGGGAGCTTTTCAAGGATGACAGACTCCACTTTCTCTGCAGCAAGACAGCTCATAACTTTTTTACAGTGTCTCCCTGTCCTCATACTTCTATATATTCTTCTGTAATAGATAACTATACACTATCACTGCAATCAATCTACACTACAGCTCAAAAGTTTGAAGTCAATTTTCACCTGGTTTATAACCATGTGATCGGTTCACACAGGAGCGATTGTTACTAAAATTTGACGCACGTATAAGTGTGTAGACATTTCCTAATGCATCGTGGGTGATTTAACTTAAATGGTTCATTAAACACACATCTGTGAAAAAATTTCTGATAATTTTCATGTAATATTATGTTAAAGTAAATGTAAGTTATTAATTAAAAGACGACTGTTTCAATCTGACCACAAACCTTTGAGCAGTAGTGTGTGTTGTATGCATGTGTCTGTCTGTATCTGATCAGGATTTTGTCATCAGTGTCAACAAAACGCTCATTTTTTTAGCTGTGTCTGTCATCAAAATTGAGTTGGAGTGTTTTAACTCTGATGGCAATCTCTCCCTAACAAGTCCACTTTATTGCGTGCTCATTTTCTCCTATTAGTGGCTCATAGGAGTCTAACTAATGAACTGTATGCATGTTTCCTAATCTGTCACGCTTATCAGTGGCTCATGGTTGCTTAAGGCCTATGTCTGTACTTGACCACAGAGGCAGAGCATCATTCAACCTGCCAGCTGCCTATCTTGGGAGCTTTTCAAGGATGACAGACTCCACTTTCTCTGCAGAAAGACTGCTCATAACTTTTTTACATTGTCTCCCTGTCCTCATACTTCTATATATTCTTCTGTAATAGATAACTATACACTATCATTGCAATCTACACTACAGCTCAAAAGTTTGGAGTCAATTTTCACCTGGTTTATAACCATGTGATCGGTCCACACAGGAGCGATTGTTACTAAAAATTGGCCTATGTATAAGTGTGTAGACATTTCCTAATGCATCATGGGTGATTTAACATAAATGATTCATTAAACACACATCTGTGAAAACATTACTGGTAAACGTTGTGTAATTTTATGTTAAAGCAAATATAATTTTACAATTAAGACAAGAATATTTGAATCTGACCACAAACCTTTGAGCAGCAGTGTGTGTTGTATGCATGTGTCTGTCTGTATCTGATCAGGATTTTGTCATCAGTGTCAAGAAAATGCTCATTTTTTTTTAGCTGTGTCTGTCATCAAAATTGAGTTGGAGTGTTTTAACTCTGATGGCAATCTCTCCCTAACAAGTCCACTTTATTGCGTGCTCATTTTGTCCTATTAGTGGCTCATACGTATATAATTAGAAAATATGCATTAAGTCGACTAATTTCTCACGCTTATCAGTGGCTCATGGTTGCTTAAGGCCTATGTCTGTACTTGACCACAGAGGCAGAGCATCATTCAACCTGCCAGCTGCCTATCTTGGGAGCTTTTCAAGGATGACAGACTCCACTTTCTCTGCAGCAAGACAGCTCATAACTTTTTTACAGTGTCTCCCTGTTCTCATACTTCTATATATTCCTCTGTAATAGATAACTATACACTATCACTGCAATCTACACTACAGCTCAAAAGTTTGAAGTCAATTTTCACCTGGTTTATAACCATGTGATCGTTCCATACAGCAGTGATGGTTACTAAAAATGGGCCCATGTATTAGTGTTTAGACATTTCCTAATGCATCATGGGTGATTTAACTTAAATGGTTCATTAAACACACAACTGTCAAAAAATTACTGGTAAACTTTGTGTAATATTATGTTAAAGTAAATGTATGTTATTAATTAAAAGACGACTGTTTCAATCTGACCACAAACCTTTGAGCAGTAGTGTGTGTTGTATGCATGTGTCTGTCTGTATCTGATCAGGATTTTGTCATCAGTGTCAACAAAACGCTCATTTTTTTTAGCTGTGTCCATCATAAAAAATTGAGTTGGAGTGTTTTAACTCTGATGGCAATCTCTCCCTAACAAGTCCACTTTATTGCGTGCTCATTTTGTCCTATTAGTGGCTCATACGTATATAATTAGAAAATATGCATTAAGTCGACTAATTTCTCACGCTTATCAGTGGCTCATGGTTGCTTAAGGCCTATGTCTGTACTTGACCACAGAGGCAGAGCATCATTCAACCTGCCAGCTGCCTATCTTGGGAGCTTTTCAAGGATGACAGACTCCACTTTCTCTGCAGCAAGACAGCTCATAACTTTTTTACAGTGTCTCCCTGTTCTCATACTTCTATATATTCCTCTGTAATAGATAACTATACACTATCACTGCAATCTACACTACAGCTCAAAAGTTTGAAGTCAATTTTCACCTAGTTTATAACCATGTGATCGTTCCATACAGCAGTGATGGTTACTAAAAATGGGCCCATGTATTAGTGTTTAGACATTTCCTAATGCATCATGGGTGATTTAACTTAAATGGTTCATTAAACACACAACTGTCAAAAAATTACTGGTAAACTTTGTGTAATATTATGTTAAAGTAAATGTATGTTATTAATTAAAAGACGACTGTTTCAATCTGACCACAAACCTTTGAGCAGTAGTGTGTGTTGTATGCATGTGTCTGTCTGTATCTGATCAGGATTTTGTCATCAGTGTCAACAAAACGCTCATTTTTTTTAGCTGTGTCCATCATAAAAAATTGAGTTGGAGTGTTTTAACTCTGATGGCAATCTCTCCCTAACAAGTCCACTTTATTGCGTGCTCATTTTGTCTTATTAGTGGCTCATACGTATATAATGAGAAAACATGCATTAAGTGGACTAATTTCTCACGCTTATCAGTGGCTCATGGTTGCTTAAGGCCTATGTCTGTACTTGACCACAGAGGCAGAGCATCATTCAACCTGCCAGCTGCCTATCTTGGGAGCTTTTCAAGGATGACAGACTCCACTTTCTCTGCAGCAAGACAGCTCATAACTTTTTTACAGTGTCTCCCTGTCCTCATACTTCTATATATTCTTCTGTAATAGATAACTATACACTATCACTGCAATCTACACTACAGCTCAAAAGTTTGAAGTCAATTTTCACCTGGTTTATAACCATGTGATCGGTCCATACAGCAGTGATGGTTACTAAAAATGGGCCCATGTTTAAGTGTTTAAGAAGTCTATGGTCCCCACATGCCTCAAAAGATCCACCATCATCCCTGTGCCCAAGAACAGCAAACCCTCATCCCTGAACGATTAACGGCCAGTTGCACTGACCTCGGTAGTAATGAAGGTGTTTGAGAGGCTGCTGAAGAACATCATCTCCTCCTCCATCCCAGACACCACAGATCCGCTGCAGTTCGCCTACCGATCCAACAGATTCACAGAGGACGCCATCGCCCACGTCCTGCACACCACCCTCAGCTACTTTGACAAGAAACAGGGTAACTATGTGAGAATGCTGTTTGTTGATTACAGTTCAGCATTTAACACAATAGTGCCCTGCAGACTGTTCACAAAGCTGAGGGATCTGGGACTTAACAGCCATCTGTGTGCATGGGTGTTGGACTTCCTCACTGGCAGAACTCAGGTGGTGAGGGTGGGTAGATGCGTCTCTAACAGCATCACCATCAACACAGGAGCACCTCAGCGATGTGTCCTCTTGCCACTGCTCTAATCCCTCTACACTTCAGACTGTGTGGCCACCCACGGCTCCAACACCATTGTGAAGTTTGCTGACGACACAGTGGTGTTGGGTGCCATCTCCAACAACGATGAGGCGGCCTACATGGACGAAGTGAAGAATCTGGCATCATGGTGCCAGGACAACCACCTCCAGCTGAACGTCGGCAAGACCAAGGAGCTGCCGGTGGACTTCAGAAGCAGTCAGCACAGAGACTACAAGCCCATTATCATCAATGGAGCTCCAGTGGAGAGGGTGCAGTCCTTCAAGTATCTTGGTGTCCACATCTCCTCAGGCCTGACATGGTCTGCCCACATTCAGGTCCAGACCAAAAAGGCTAGGCAGCGCCTGTATCACCTACGACAACTGAGGAAGTTCAGGGTCTCTCCAAAGATCCTCAGGATTTTCTATACAGGCGCTGTGGAGAGCATCCTCACACAGAACATGATATCGTGGTTTGGGAACAGCTGTGTGAAGGACCAAAAAGCTCTCCAGAGAGTGATCCATACAGCAGAACGCTGCTGCAGGATTGCTCTCCCCCCGCTTCAGGACACCAGGAGATGCCGGACTATAGCAGAGCAGATACTGAAGGACCCGTCCCATCCTGGCAACAAACTGTTCCAACTTCTGCAATCTGGCAGAAGTTTCCTCATCATCCGGGCAAGGACAGAGAGACTAAAGAGGAGCTTCTATCCCCAAGCCATCCGGGCTCTAAACACACACACCCGCCGTCTCACATCATCTATAATTGACTGAGACAGGACTCTGTTCCAGACACTCTAAACCCAGGCACAATGTACATTCCAAATTCCTTTAATTTTAAATATGTTTATATTGTCTATTCTGTAAAATAGTCAGATGTCTATTCATATTAATGTACAGAATTCACCTGCTTGCTGCTACTACTGCACATTCACCCAATGTATATACTCTATATATATATATATATATATATATATATATATATATATATATATATAAATTTTATATATAAATATATAAAATGTTCTTCCTCTACACCCCCCCCCCCCCCATCTTTCCACATGTTGAGGAGCGTGTAAGGCTACATTACACTGTGTGTTATACTTGTATAACTATGCATGTGACAAATAAAGAACCTTGAACCTTGATGTGTGCAGACATTTCCTAATGCATCATGGGTGATTTAACTTAAATGATTCATTAAACACACATCTGTGAAAACATTACTGGTAAACGTTGTGTAATTTTATGTTAAAGCAAATATAATTTTACAATTAAGACAACAATATTTGAATCTGACCACAAACTTTTGAGCAGTAGTGTGTGTTGTATGCATGTGTCTGTCTGTATCTGATCAGGATTTTGTCATCAGTGTCAACAAAACGCTAATTTTTTTAGCTGTGTCCATCATCAAAATTGAGTTGGAGTGTTTTAACTCTGATGGCAATCTCTCCCTAACAAGTCCACTTTATTGCGTGCTCATTTTCTCCTATTAGTGGCTCATAGGAGTCTAACTAATGAACTGTATGCATGTTTCCTAATCTGTCACGCTTATCAGTGGCTCATGGTTGCTTAAGGCCTATGTCTGTACTTGACCACAGAGGCAGAGCATCATTCAACCTGCCAGCTGCCTATCTTGGGAGCTTTTCAAGGATGACAGACTCCACTTTCTCTGCAGCAAGACAGCTCTTAACTTTTTTACAGTGTCTCCCTGTCCTCATACTTCTATATATTCTTCTGTAATAGATAACTATACACTATCGCTGCAATCTACACTACAGCTCAAAAGTTTGAAGTCAATTTTCACCTGGTTTATAACCATGTGATCGGTCCATACAGCAGTGATGGTTACTAAAAATGGGCCCATGTATTAGTGTGTAGACATTTCCCAATGCATCATGGGTGATTTAACTTAAATGATTCATTAAACACACATCTGTGAAAACATTACTAAAATTGAGTTTATGGCAAACTCTCCCTAACATGTTCAGTTTATTGCGTGCTCATCAATCTACTCTACAGCTCAAAAAAGTTTGAAGTTAGTTACAAACGTCTTTTTTTCTTAAAAAAACAAGATTTGCTTTTAGATTTTGTAAATTAATTGTTAATGCAAATAAATATTATTCCTTAAAACTTGCATAGATCACCAATTATCAATGATGATTGATTAAATATTAACTGGTGTATGGATTACAACAATAATAGCGAGTGTGTAGATTATATTACTTTTCCTCAGTTTATCACATTAAATCTCATCTTACTAGTGACCCAGCAGTTTTCCAATTACAGAAGCGCTAATCAACATATTTTTTTCAAGTAATATAAAAATCAATTTTATATATTACCTTTTTAAACATCCCATTTTTCTTTCTAATGTCATTAAAACAAGTTTGCACATTTGTATAACAACAGCTGGACCTCCAGATCTTTCAAGCTTTTAGTTTTTTTTCTCAGTGTCACACATGGATTAGTTTTTGTCTCTTTCAATAAGAAAGTCAAATCTTCAAACCCTAAAGCAATCTTTGTTTCTTTCAATCATTCCAATATTTTCCATCTCCTGTTATATAATTGCAGTTAACCAGGGCTTAGCTACTCTGATCTACAGTGATTTTGGGGGTGTGGATACCTATTTTTTTTCACAGGTGCAGAGCCTTTTTCTACAAAATTACGAATAAACTGCATTTTTTAAAAGTACCATTAACATAAATGTAGACTGACAAGTAACTCAACCTTTAACAGAGTGATCAATAGAGAAGAAAGAAAATAACCCATTTCAAAATGTCTAGTTCCGATCAAAATTATTGTTCTGATTAAGGAAACAGTAAATCTGGCCGCATTATTGTCCCGATCCTCCAATTTTCCCTTTCCAATGTGACTAAATAAAATTCAACTTTTTTTTAAATAAAAGCAGTTGCACACCCAGATATTTCTTACAGTAAGAATCCTCCAACAACCTTTCAAGAGAAACATTTTTTGTCTTTCCTCAATTTTGAGACCAACTGAACCCACAAGCCTGAAGCTGCAGACCCCAAACTAACCAAATGTAATGTTTCCTTAATCAGCACAGTCATTTTTAAGTCTTTATGTGTTATGTTTACTCACAGTTTTGATGCTTGCTTCTTCGACTTGATCCACGATTAGCTCTGCACCATCGCTCTGCTTTTTCCTCTCTCCTCATGCTTCTCCTCATGCTTCTCCTTCATGCGTCCTGTCCTCAGATATAATCCAACCAGCCTCCTTGTTTCCTCCTTGACTTGTATTCCCAAAATTTCCAGTTAAATTAAGAGTAATCCAGAAAAGTTTTCTTGCTTCAAAAGCTCTTCCAGTTGCCTGTCTTCTTGTCCTCCTTCAAATGTGCATTTTATATATTTGTATTTATTTGACTTCATATTGCCATGACAACACAAAAGCAGGTGGTTCTGTCCTCTGCTGGTGTTCCATAATGATGTAAAAGTATGTTAATAATCTTTAAACAGACACTCACTGATCCTGTAAGAGCAGGAATTTAACTACAAACCCTCATAGTTCCCATCAGTATCATTCATTCTGCTCTGCCTCAATGGTCACAGTGGCTGGTTTAAGTACGTTTGCCCCATAGAAATCCACTGATGTTCAGTGAGTCCCTTTGATACATATTTAGACCTTCATAATTTTCAGGGTGCATGAGTGTTATATCTCCAACTCATCCTAAACATTTTACCAACATGTAAAAGGCATACGTCCACAAGATTTTGATTTGTTTAATTTGAATTGAAACTTGTTTTTTTTCTGAATAAATGTGTGAGATGGCCCTCAGGCCTCTAAATCCACGTCCAGGTTTGGGTGACTACTTGGATTAGGGGAGTATTATTTAGAGCAATGTTTGTCACTTTGGTTAATCGCTCAACTCAGGCCGTTTTTTTTTCAGTCTTTTTCTAACTGAACTTTCACATTTAACATGCTAACTGATCTTTAGAGTCTGAGATGTAGCTCTTTTGTTTTCTGTATTGTACAGTCTGACTTAGGGGTGAATTTGCTGGGATTGGTGACTGTGTTGCATGTTTTGAATAATCTTCTTCAGAGTAGACTTTTGGTGTAAGTAGGATTAGGGTTAGGGTTAGGGTTATAGCGATAGTGAATAAAGAAAACTATAAAAAGCTTCTGTGGTTTTAATTTTCCAAGAGAGGTAATGCACATAATGCAGAGACGAGCGCACGGGGGATATCCAAATTCTAGGAAGGCAGCCTGCTGCTGTACACAGGCGGATTCTTCTCAGTCATAGTTCTTAACGACTTGACTGTTTTCACCAACCACACAAAGAGTGCTGTTCCCATTCTGGGAGGTCTACTCATTGGTGTAGGCAGCTCTTCAAATTATAAGTAGCTATATATGAGCAGCTGTATTAGCTTTGACTTAATATATGTTAAATATTGTACTTTCCTGGTTTTAAATTTATGATGGCTCAAAATTCAAACCTTACAAATTAAAGTGACTGAGGGAGGGTCACTGCTCGACATCTCACAGTGCAGTATAAGAGTCCCGCCACAAGGAGACACTAAAGGCTTTCAAACCAACAGTTTCTGCTTCCAAAGTGGCGCCAGCCGTCACTTATATATATACTCATCGTACTTATATAACATAGACTGTGGATGCATGTTTGAGTTGATACATCACTTAAAGCCACCACTGTTCAGGCATCACATCTGTCCATTAGGTTTCCCTTTCATACTCAACATTTTTATTCCTGGGTACTAACTTTTTTGTTTTTGCTGACTGTTTATTTATTTGTTTGTTTGTCTAATGCTCTTGTTGCACTGCTAAATAGGCTGTAGCCAACATGATTTATAAAATGATTATAAAATCTAAGAAATTACTGCATTATTTTACCTACTCTTATAAAACTCACTTTCCTAAAAACTGATTGCAGCTTCTACTTTGTTTAGTCAATGTTATGTCTCTAAATTATTTCATATCATTCATGGGAGATATGCTTGACAAATGATAAGTTAACAAGTCACTGCTACCAGCTTAATCAATTCATTGGGGCGACCTGCGTGTTGTGTTGCATTGTCTGATTTGGTCGTAGTGTGTAAACACCTCTAGAGGCCACTGTTGTATAGCTGCTGCAAACTGAATGTGCCCGTACCAGAGGTTATACTTAAAATGGCAGCTGCCAGGAAGTCTCTTTGGACATTTGTGTTCGCCCTTTATGAAATAGATATAATGTATTACAAGGTACTAATGCACCCTTACATTGGTAAAATAAATTCTACTAGAATAGCTTATACTCCCTTGCAGAAGATTTATTTTGACCTTTCTAAAGCCTTCTTTAAAAATTAGAAAATAAAATGAAAACAGGCATATCAAAACAAGCCTACTAGAAATACTACTCTGCATTACATCCTAACACTTGGCTAAATCCTCATATCTAATTCTGGTTTAATAGTTTATTACACTAAATGTGATTATGCACTAAAAATATCATGTTGGGTTTACTTAATTCAATAGTGGACACTGGTTGCACACAGATGTTTTGCTTTGGCAGGAGCTTAAACAACTGAGGTGAATTAACACAGTAAAGTTATTCATATTCAATAAACCTGTGCAATTTGTGTTGATACAATTTGATTGAAACAAAATATCCAATTTGAGCTCTTGGATATTTTAATCCTTCACAATTTTCACACTTTATTCCGACAATGTTCAGTAACTTTTACCCAAATACTATTTGGTCACGGAAATACTATATGTTATCTTCAAATTACATGTTGGTATTACATCCAAATACACAATTTTCCAATGGAGGCCTTATATCTCTTCCAAGATGGTTGCCAGTATCCACTAGTAACCTTTCAAAACAAAAACACTAATTTCACTATAGTGACAGTAGGTAAACCAGGGGTCTGAAACACGCGGCCCGGGGCCGACTTGCGTGAGGCCCAAGTCACCCCTTGTCACGCCCTTGAAGTTAGTTTTTGTTACGGGGGATTTTGTTGTTGAGTGCAATGTGAAAATAACTTCTATAAAAAGCAAAAAAATATTTAATATGAAGGCAATATGAGCAGAGAGTAAAGCCATGTTGAGGGATTGGCTGTGTTAGTTCAGTGAGAGTTATTTGTAAAGAAAACAATTTTCACTAGCAGACGTAAATGTACACTTATGTCTGCATTTTTATTTTGTTAAATAAAACAAAAATTATAGCAAAGTGCTGCCACATGTCTGAGTGCCAATTCTTTTTTATTCAATGAAAGGTTTTAGTTAGTTAAGAGTGAGGGAAAAGAATTTGCATTCACATTTGCAGTTTTGCCTTGTTATACAATATTTGAAAATTAAAACAAACAAAACACTACATTTTCTGAAATATTAGTGAGTTTTTTCTTGTTTAAAAACAAACGTTTTTATACTACTTGAACACTAAAGTGACCCTCCAATGTGATGACAGTACCAGCAGTGGCCCACAGCTTATTTAATGCTTTCTCCTAATTGGCTCATAATAGTCTCTCACATGTATGAACTATGTAGGCTATCTCTATTTTGAAATAATGAGTGGGCAATGAGAGCATCTCCTCACTATGTACAACAGGACAACAGTGAATACAGAGAACTGACTGAGGACTTTGTCAACTGGTGCCAGCAGAACCACTTCCAGATCAACACTCCGAAAACCAAGGAGCAGGTAGTGGACTCCACCTACACCAGTGAACATCCAGAGAATGGGCATTAAGATAGCTGACTCATATAAGTGATCTGATTAATAAACGGATCTGGAGTAACAACAGAGAGTCCATCTACACAAAAGGATAAAGATGGTTGTATTTGCAACAGAGAAGTCTTTTGGAAGGGAGCAGGGACAGCTCCTGAAGACCTTCTCAGACGCTGTGGTGGTATTGTCCATGTTTCATGGTGTGGTCTGTAGGGGATAGGAAGAAACTGAACAGGTTCATCAAGAAAACTAGCTCTGTTCTGGGATGCCCTCTTGACCCAGTGGAGGTAGTTATCCCTGTCAGAAAACAGCTCCCACCCCATACAGGTCACCCTGACAACACTAAGCAGTCCCTTCAGTGACAGGCTGCTGCACCCACAGTGTGCCAAGTGGACATTTTGGAGGCCTTTCCCTCCAGCTGCTGTCAGACTGTACACTGCACAACAGCAGTGAATGTACACCACATATGCACACACTGGGGTCTTTACATATATCAGTGTGCAATACTAAATACCTGCTACTATTAACACCCAAACACTGCACTATGAAATGTTTCATTCTTCTTCTAATAGTAATCTGTATTATTGCATCATATATATGTATATGTATGTATGTAGATATATATAGATAGATGGCTATAGATATAGATATATAGACTTACATATTTAAGTACTTATCTATTTCTTAGTCTATATTTCTTCTATTTTTGCAAAGCATTATTGCTGTTAGGTATGCTGTGTGTGTTCATTTGTTTCTGCCTTGTGTACTCTGCTGCAGTAACAATTTGAATTTCCCAACTCTGGGACTAACAAAGGTTATCTTATCTGAAATGTATCTAAACCCAGCTGATATCTGGCTACATTTTCTGCTGAGCATCCAAATCACACTGAAGTTTACACACTGTATAATGCCTGATTTCTTGTAAATATTTAACAATGGCCTTATGAAATATATATTGATAAAATGTTTACCAGGCCACAGTGAACAATGAAAAATAAACAAAATTAAAACAAATAATTAAAAACACTGAAAAACACTCAGAAAAACACTTTAGAGATGTCTTAACCTGGTTATGCTGTACCATCCAGATGAAGACGTGAGCCAAAGATCCTTTAAGTTTCATCTAATGAACTTACCTTTTCCTACATATGAGAAATGATCTAGTGTGAAGTAAATGGGGTTTGTATATATGTAGCCTCAGATGAGCATGAAATTTCATTTTTGACCTGCTTAACAGCACTCTCAAATATTAAAGTCTTGGTGTTACAAAATCAATTAACATGTGCAGCAACTGAAATATGACACCAAAGGCCACTCTTAATACAGACAGAAGTCAGGTTGTCAAAAATCTCCTGTTCTGCTTTTTGTATTCTGAACTTCTTGAGTGGACAGCCAACAATCCAAAAATAGACTAGATGTGCCTGAAATGTTTGTTAAAACAAATAACTGGGCCTTACTTGTTAAGCTCATTGTTCTCACTGCCACATGGAGACTTTCAGGTTGTTACACTTGTTATACATTTACTAGCACAAATGAATGTTTTTGACTAATAAATATACATTAATTTTAAGTCTAAAGTGTCTAAAATCTGTAGTGTTTGAACTTTGAATGTGGGATGACAAAATAAAAAACAAACAAGTGATCCATGTGATGAAAGACTGGCATAATTTGATTCATAAGACTTTATTTGATATTCACATACTGTAAGCAGAAAACAGCTTTAACAAAGCAAACTTGGTGGAAAGGACTAACACCAAGCTTATCCATTTTTTCCTGTAAAAAAAACAGGATCTATTCAGCTGGGTATAAACGTTATTATAGTTGTTCCAAATTCATGTAACACGTGTCATGTGGAACAAAAACTGTCTCTGGCCTGAAAATTATCAAAATAAGGGTGTAAACCTTTATTGTTTTGATGGATGGAAATGTGTGTTATACGAAACCATTTTAATGAAAGAAAAAATCAATTCTGAATCAGTTCTATACACCATAAAACTGTTGTTCTGCTTTCACAGACAATACAATAATAACATAAAAAGCAAGCATAAAAATAGGGGGTACAAGAGTTGCAAAACACTTGTTCAGCACAGTAGAAACCTTTCACTTCTGAGTTATCAAATATCCGTTTTTTCATTTCAATGAACAAAGTCATTTAGGAATCATCTCAGCCTTCGTTTAACAATCAGTTTCCATGAGTAAGTCGAAGGTATGGCATCCAAGAGTTAATGGTGGCACTGATGGCAAGATCATCATCTATATTACACTCCACACAAACTGTCTCACTGGCACATGAAAATTAAAATCTGGTAACACCGTGAGCATTAGAGAAGGTAAACAATCTACCATTGTAAGAAAAATTCTAAAATACTTTTCCAAAGTTAAGCACAGCAACTGAAAGAATATCACTTCTTCCAAATGGCAACATTTAAAAAAGAGGAATAGCACAATTAATTTTACTTCATCACTTACACAGGGGTTTGAGAGGTACAAACATGGGACATCATATACAAAGACATTTATTCACTGTTGTGGAAAAATGGCTCCCTTCATTCAATGTGTCCATAGAATTTTGGGCAAAAATAGCACAGCTGGCATATTATTTCAGATCTACTGTCCTTCAGTTATGTGTCAGACAAGTGGATCGCCAATTCCTCAGTCTGAGGAGCCTCACTTTCACCTAGTAATTCTGTTTCTGGCACTGCCAAGTCCTCGTTTTGGTTCAGTTCTTCCTCTGATGCCCCGTCAGCCAATTCTTCATCGTTGGTCTTAGAGTCCTCATTTACCATTGCTGTTCTCTCTGTGGCAGAAGTGTTGGAAAGGACAGTGGTCACATATCCTGTAGATGTGGATCCACTGCCACTATGCTGAGAACCTGCTTTGGTAACCATTTGTTGTGGGTGGTGGATCTGCTGGTGTGGCATTGCCATCGGTATTTGCATGGGGTAAAAGTTCTGCAGGTATGGGTAAGCTGGAATTGGGTGATATCCATTGACAGGGATGTAGAGCTGTGGGGGCACCATTGGCCGATGTAGTTGACCCTTTATGGGCATGAATTGGGGCTGATGGAATGGTGAGCTCTTTTTAGGGCTGGTGTATCTTGATGCACTTGTTGTATTTATGCTAAGGTTGCTAACAGGGCTGGTGCTAAGAGAGCTGGTCTGGGTAGTATTATTGCTAGTGCCAGACACCTGAGCAGAGCCATTATAGTTGGACAGGCTCTCCCAGGAGCGCAGACGTGCATGGATGTCTTTGAAGCGAGTTCTCCGGGCTGGGACTTCACTCCAACACTCCAGCATGAGGTTGTAAATCCAGGACGGGCAGTCATCTGGACAGGGCAGTAACTGGTGGCTGCGCACCATGTCAATTACATCCTGGTTAGAGTAGCCACAATATGGCTGAAGACCATAACTGAATATCTCCCACAGCAACACTCCATAAGACCAGATGTCAGAGTCGGTGGAGAATTTGCCATGCTTAATAGCTTCTGGGGACATCCAACGAATAGGGAAAGGACTTGTTCCCATGAGACTGTAGTAATCAGCAGAGTAAACATCTCTGAATAGCCCAAGATCCAGGATTTTGATACCGAGTTTTTCAAACACAAGAATGTTTCGAGCAGCAAGGTCTTTATGGACTATCTGGTGGCTGGAAAGGTACTCCATTCCAGAAGCAATCTGGGTGATAACATGAATAAAATCAGCTTGCTCTAGAGTGGATTTGATTGTCTTGTCATCATCTGAGCTGCCAACATCTGAGTTAGGGGAGCGCATTACCAGATACTCATGCAAGTCACCAAGGCTGGAATAGGTGAAAATCATGCTCATTGGCTGCTCTTTGGTGACCACGCCAAGCAAACAAACAATGTTTGGGTGCTGCAGATGGAAACGGACCATAGCTTCATGGTGAAATTCCTCACAAAGAGCAGAATCTACCTTGTCCTTTAAAGTTTTTATGGCCACCACTTGGGTCTGCTCACCAGGTACTGTGCCATATAGGTGGCCCTTGTACACCTTGCCAAACCGGTCCTCACCGAGCCCCTCCATAAATCGCACTGCTGACATGTTAATCTCACGCAGCTTCGCCTGCAGCCATGAAACAATAAATACATGTCACCAAAGACTCTGGCCACCAGAATTCAACAATACAAATGTATGTAAATCACATTTACTGTGACCATATTTAATGTTACCTTGTTATTATTATTGCTACCTGTTGTTTTTGATGATTCAGGGGCGACAGCTCCGTGTCCTGGGAGGGTGAGCTGCTGAGCTGGGAACGAGGTGGTGTGTCATTTGAAGCCTTATGTTTATTGCGACACAAGCAAACCAGAAAGAAGAGGCAAGCGATAACCAATGGGATGGCAACTGCAGGTATTAAAATAAACAGGATCTCCTTCCTGGGGTTTTCTTGTGGCTCTGAAATGATAACAGAAACAAGGTCAAATTATATCCAAAATGAAAATTATTTTATATTCACTGCCACTCCAGAACTCTGGACACACGTGGAAGTGTCTGCTTTACGCATGCTGCTGCAGGTAGCTGCAACTGACTTTTAAATGTCTGGAGCCCAAAGGAAGGAGGAGTGTCCTAATATGATTGGTTATGATGGACACTTCACCGTGGCAGCAACATCAGCGCTGTTTTACACCGCATTTGTTTACAATTTGGAAAATAAAGTGTGCCGAATTAGATATCAAAAGTTATTGTTTGCTGTGGAGCACGGGAAATACTGACAACTATCACTAAGAAGTCTTTAAAGCCGGAGATTTCAAAGGCATGTTCTTAACCATCCACACTGCTTTCCCATTAATCTTTTATACAATATTGCATACCTTTTATTATGATTTTTCTTTTAAATCATCATATTGAGCAGCACACATCATTCTTAAGAAAAGGGAAAAGCAGTTTTCATAGTAAATTGAGTAAACTTAATTTTCAAAAATGATGCTTTTGATGCTGCCAGTTGGTCACTAGGTGAAACAAATAAGCACAACTTCTGGCCGCAGAGCTCCATTCACTGTGGATTCAGGCTCCGCTACAATAATTCATCTAGATCAGGGGTGTCAATCATTAGGACCGGGGGCCCAAATATACTCTAAAGACTCTAATCTGGCCCTCTGAACAACTTATATTTTTGGACAGCTTTTCCTCCTGACAAAGACCTTCCCCACAGCCAGCCACTATACACCAAAGTAGTGAAGTAATAGATAAACAATTAAATGACAGAAAAGCTTCTGTTTTTCACTGTCTACTATAGAAATTTTGGTTTTATAAATATGGGACAGTCTGGGCAGTGAACTGCCAGAACTCGTTCTGTAATTTTACACATTTATCATATCAAGAGAGTCAGTTGTACTTCTTTAGCCTATATTAAGAAATCTCAGGGATTAAATGTGTAGTTAAGCATCTTTATGTTGACAGAAAGTGGGGTTTCACCCGTCTGGCCCACTTAAAATCAAAGCAGGTTGTACGTGGTTTGAGTAGTATGGTATGAGTTTGTCATCCATGATTTAGATATTTTAGATTCTCTGTAACAATATTACACAACATCTTTGCAGCTGTTCCATACCAAATACGCTAAGTGTTATTCTTTGTGGTTGTATCTGTGCAGCTAACCAATCAGATTAACTTTATTTACGTCTGTTGTAGACCCATCACTCTAGTTTTCTGTCCTGAACCTAAAGACCACAGGGAAACACCACACATCTAAGGTTGATACGTTTATATTTTTGTTTATTTAGAAGTCCAGAAATACTGTTCATAAAGAGACTAGCAACAAAAAACATTAAAGAACTGATTTGGGTAGGTACTTCCATCTATGGTTATTGGTAAAATTATTGTTCACTGTTTTGAAAATTAGTGAACAAATGCTGATAAGTAACTTTTTGCAATTGTGGAAGAAGTACCGTCACTAAATTCCATGCTTAATTAAAAGCAATAATGCTACAGTATATGTTGTACATTTTGTAAATAAAAGTACAAAGGTTTTGCATTACAATATACTTTAAATTCTATATAAGAATCACTGAGAACTAATTCACTGTAGCCAAATTACACCATCATTTATTAGCTCATTTGTATTTTATGCTAATCTAATTCTGATAAATGGAGTTCACAGTGAAATATTTGCCTTTGTATAGTATATCTTTTCATGTATAAATAAAACATTTATAAGAAAGATTTGCTCTGTGATTCACATCAGAAACTTGTTTTCTCGATTAAAGTAAAGTTTGCCAGTCTGCACATAGCTGTTGTTTCTATTGTACTGATTTATCACTGACTTCACTTTGATGGTATGTGCAGTTACATGTGTCCGCTGCAGGCTGAGCAAAAACTTTTTGTTGGCAGGTTTAAATGTCTCTATTATTATCATTTCTAAGTACCTGGGTAGTTTTCCTTTTTTTAACTAGAATTTAATTTTCTGCTGACCCTTGAAATGTTGGAAAAATACATTAAAAATTATTTTCAGAACAGACTATTTAGCTAACAACAGCTTCTAAATTTACTTGCTTTCACTCTAAAAGAAAGATTTTTGCTCTAATCAAACAAAAGAGTGTCTGTTTCACACGTTCACTGAGCGACAGAGATGCAATAAACTGTTCCTATTCTACTGCTTAAAGACTGCAGCACCTTTTGTTCACACAGGTCATTTTTAACACAATTTGACATTCACACACAATCGACTGGTAACACTAAACTACGCTGCACACATGGTGACAAAAGATCGTTATATATAACTGCCAGGCACATGATAGCTATATTAGCTATCATGTGCCTGGAGAGATTTGGACATGAGATTTACTACCATCATGTAGCTTTTCACATTACTCTGGCAAAATGCCAATACCCACAAAGACTAACCCCAGTTTTGGGGAAACACACATTTGTTACATACCCTTTCAATACATGAGTACAGTACAGTCTTAAAACTGGGTTTTCTTGATGGGGTCTACATTGCAGAAAAATGGTGCAGATTTCTAGTCATGACGATCAATGTTTTGCATTATTTTTCTTAATCCTACGTTCTTTTGTTATAGCTTTAAACATAATCTGAGAAAATATCTGTTTTGTAGAATATTTGTAATATTTCAAATATTGTGTGAATAAACATTTAAAAAAAGTATTTAAGTATTTCTGAAATATCTGAAAAGTGTACCTGTCAAAATGAGATTCATGGAAAAAATCTCAAATGATGCAATATCAAAACCCATGTTTTTTGTTTTGTTTACAAAAAAAACAAATGATACCACAGCACCTTCCATTTCACAACATTGTCCATATCAGTGGGCTAATTCCTGTAAATATTTTTGGGGAATTTTGCTTTTGCCTGCCCTTGCTGGATTTGTTTGCTTAGCTGCTTCTCTTCCTGTGAATGAGGACTGCCTGCTTCTAGATTAAAAGATTTAGAACGTGATAATCCCCGAACGAGATGGTGGACACAGAAGATGAAAAGAGCCATTAAGGAGAAGACGTCATCCTATCAGGCTTGGCTAGCCTTTGGGACTCCTGTGGGACTAGCAGAAACAAACATTTTGTTGGCCTCTAAACAATTCTGGTAAACCGTCTTAGTAGGGGTGATTTAGGAGGGGATGGGAATATGGAATATGGATGTTCTACAGACTTAAACTGAGGATATAGCCAAGTGGTGGAAGGAATACTCATCTCTTTAATCCCACATTCAAAACTTCTCTAGAGGAAAGTTTGAGGACGAGGGGATGCTTTGCTCATCACTGGAGGGAAGGTCAATAAGGGAGGTTAAAAAAACGAGAAAAAAAACAATCCCTGGTGGCATGGGCCCAAAGGGTTGTATGAGATTTTCTTAAGTAAGTTCGTTAAAGCTCTGGGCGGGACATCTGTATTGTTGGTTACCATCTTTAAAAAGGAGGACCAGCGGCTGTGCTCAAGTCATAGAGAGATTGTGCTATTCGGCCACCTTGATAAGCTATACACAAAGGTATAATAGGGGGAAATCATCTTTCAATTTCAGGAGGAACAGTTCAGTTTTCCCCTCGGCAGAGGAGCACTAGACTAGCTCTTTAGCCACTCTATAATAGGGTGCATGGGACTTTGCTCAACCAGTGTACATGTGCTTTGTGGACTTACGGAAGGCATTTGACTGTGTCCTTCTTGGGACCTGTGAGGGATTATGTGACTCAGTGACCCATTTGATGCCTGCTCAACTACACAGAACTTGAGCCCCATTACTTGCAATGAGCCATGGATCACATCTACCTAATGGACTCCCAATTTATTAATGTAAATGGGGAGTCCTCTTCACACACAAAGTTTAATTATGAGCACCACGGGGTTCTGTGCTAAGACCAGTTCTGTTTACATTATACATCATTTTTTTAGCCATATCATTCAAAGGTCTAGTATACATTTTGATTGCTTTGTACAAGATTGCTTCATTGACAGCTCCAAATGTCAATGAAACAAGGTGACATACACCAATTAGTTAAACTGTACAAATATCTTAAAAGCATAAAGATGTTGATTACAATGATGATGTTGATAATTTACTGCTTATAAATTCAGATAAAAGTAATGTTGCTGTACTCAGCCCTAAACATCTTAGAAACATGGTGTCGAACCAGATATTTACTCTGGTTCGACACCATACTGTGAAGAATCTTCACAATCATAGGTTCTTCAATCCATATTAAACAAATATGTAGGACTGCTTTCGTGCATTTGTGTAATATCTCTAAATTAGAAACGTCCTTTCTCAGAATGATCCTGAAAAACTAGTTCATACATTTATTGCCTCTCAGCTGGAGTATTGTAACTTAATATTATCGGCTGTCCTAAAAACCTACCTTTTTTTTATAAAGCATGTAGTTAGGGCTGGATCAGGTGACTCTGAATCCCCCATTAGTTTTTCTTACTCACTCAACTTCTTCATTCACTGTTTGTTTACACACCACTCTGTATTTAATCATTAGCTATTATTAATCTCTAGCTCCCTGCCCTCTTTAATCTCTATTGGGGTTTTCTCTCTCTTATTGTAGTCTTTACCTTACAATATAAATCGCCTTTGGGTGACTGTTTTTGTGATTTGGCACTACATAAATAAAATGTAATTGAATTGATTCTTGTGTCTGCCTTTTGTGCATAATGTGATTCTGTTGGCTCTGTCAGGTAGTGGCTTCAATCTCACACTGGGACAGTTTGCAGTCAAGTGCAAAGTGGCAGGAATAAGAATTAGCACCTCTAAGGCTGAGGCACCTAAGGCACCTCTATGAGCTCTGGATAGACTTAGAAGTTTTATTTGAAAAGTGGCTAAGGTGATTAGGCAGCCAAGGTTTCAGGTGAACACATTGTGAGACCTAGCACTATCTTATCTTGTGATTTAGTGAGATCACGTGGCCCAGGATGTGAGTTTGCATTAAGGCAACTGGGAAAGGATCTCATAACTGGAGTATAGATGGCAGACAGTCGTGTTGTAAACCCCGCCCTCTGATCAAAGATGGCCGTTCACAATGGACATACATGGCTCCACTCCTCTTTCAAACCATCTGTCTTCTCTGTCCAAAATGTGGACATTGGCATCCTCAAAGAGCGACGTTTGTCCTTTAGATGCAGATGTACAGCTGAGTCTTGTCCTGTTGAGGTGGCTCTTGTCTATGTTGTGCCATGCATTTATGAAGTGGCTGTTTGGTCTCGCCAATGTAGCATTTACTCGCTGCACTGAACAGCATATACTATGTAGTTTAATTTGTGTTTAGGAGTTTTGTCCTTGGGATGAACCAGTTTTTGTCTGAGTGTCCCAGTGTACTTCAGACCCAGCCATATACTCAGACAAAAACTGGTTAAAAAAAAACAGCCTCTCACAGTAGATGTTAGGTTCTCAGATCTATCATCCCTTTGACAGGAGGTTAATTTATTCCCACTGTTGAAAAGTGTTTGTTCATAGGAGAACATCTGATTGTTGGATTTTACTCTTTAACAATGCAATCACCTTGAGGCACTCTAAAAAAAAACTAAATTAAATTTAAATAGATAATATACAGACAGGTCAGGAAAACCTTGAGCCCTCCCATGAAGAAATCCGGTAGGTCCACTTTGTCACTTAGAGGGAAGGGTCATTGTAAATCGACACAGAGTTGTTCTAAGTGATCACCTGATGGTTGTAGCTTCTTGATGGATGATAATGGCCTCATTCACAGAGCAAGAAAGCTCACTGAATTGTCTTATGAAAATGAAAATGATGTGATTCACATTCCATAGTCTTCATAGTCAACTTTAAACACCAAGGTATTAAGAGAGCACTTTCCACAACCAGAATCAAAACACTAATGAGGGAATAACCTATGAAACAATGATGTTCCACCCCATCAGTATAAGTACTTTCAAAACTATGCTTGAAAAGTTAATGCCTAGGTGTATTGCAGCACTTCTGGAAACAAGGGGTGGCATAAAACCAAACCAAGACACTATATATTTTGGGATTTCCTTAAACAGCTGATAACTTAGGAGGAAATTCCCTTATGATACTTACTGCAGGGCTGGATTTCACACAGGTCCACCCTGACCAGAGGGTCCAGGGTGAAGCACCAGGGTGCCTGCATTAGGCCTCCTGGATTACGACAGAAGTTGTGACTTCCCCAGAGCTCAGGATACTCCTGGGACAGGTGGTGACTGTGCGGGTACTGAGCGCTCCATGGCTGGCAGTAGTGACCAGATTTAGTGATGCTGATTGTGCCCTTGTAGTCAACTCCACTTCCATTATAGCAGCTGTGATCTGAGGGGGAATCTGTAGAACGGACAATGACAGACAGACAATGAATTTCAGGTGTCTGAAATTTTGAGAATTTAATCAGTGCTAAATGATGTATTAATTATAATTTAAAGTAAAATATATGATCCTCTGCTCCTAGTTCTATGTTTACCCTTGCAGGTTATTTATTGACTCAATTTTTTAAAACACAAAAATTGTATTAATTTGTGAAATAAAATTAAAATAGGTGCAACATAATTTCTAAGGATAATGTGAACCGCTATATTTATGAAATGCATTAGTCTCCCATCAGTGGTTTAGACAAAAAAATGCACTTTTATTTAGGGAAATTTGGTGGTTTAAAATTAAACTGTGTATGCCACTGTAGACCTCTTGTGCATTAAAGAGATAACCACCATAACCATAATAACCAACCAGAATATAAAAATATATAAACAATTAAAATGGTACCTAGAATTACAAATGCAGGGCTGGAAGTTATGTCTACGATACAGCTTTGGTCAGTGTTACAGTGAGTGAACCTCCCTGCTTAATACAGTTAGGTGAGTAAGTTTTTTGGACAACACATAATTTTTTGTAATTTTTCCTCTCTACACTACCAGATTAGATTTCAAATCAAACAACCAATATGGGATTGGCTGGTTGGCTGGTTAACAGCTATGAAATGCATCCATATGAAATCATCTCTAGATCTTTTATCTGCTTATTTTATCATGTAATAGTCCCTGAAACTGCTTATCAGGTAGATGTCCAATTAGTTTGAAAATATGAGACTATGAAGCAAAATGGTGGTGTACAGAAGAATATTTACAAAAATAATGTCAGTATTTAAATATTTATGACCCTAACTGAATATAGTACGCAGTAATGGGGTGTATGCTTGCACATTTGTTTCATAACTGGGGTATTTTTACATATTTTTGTGTGTGCATTCATCCACCTACATGAACCCAATTTTTCTGGTGGTACTCCTATCCTCATACAGGAAGCTGCAGCAGGTGTTCCTGGCTGTGGCAGCAAGTGACAGCTTGGGAGCTCAAGCTGCATGAGTAACATAGGATTCGATCTGGCAATGGTGTACTCAGCAAGACAAAGGTCATTCTCCAGAGCCTCGCACTCATCTCTACAGAGTTGACGGCGCCGAGGGCCCCGAGATTGCTCATCACACAGAGGGAAGACATAGTAGCAGAAGGATGGGATGGCGAACTCAGAGCACTGATCAGACAGGTGGGTGGATGTTCCAATCATAGTGAGGGCAGCTTAAAAAAAGTGGAAAAAGTTTTAACTGTTTGCTTGGAAATTTCAGATATTATTAAAGCTTAGAATTAAGGAATATATCAACCATGAAGGATGCCTAATTTCCTCACCTGTAATGCGGTTTTCACTCTCCCCTTGCATCTGCAGAGACTCAACATAGATACTGCGGTTACCGATGAATCGAGCACAGGCAATGCCTCGATATGGCTGGCAAAAATGTTTTTCACGTGACCTAAAGAGAAAAAAAACAGGTTTAAATGCTTTAAATGACTTCAGGAGAAAATGTGATGTAATATGATGTCTGGCCTTTATACGCCCTGCACATCTTTGCTGTTTGTGGATGTAACCTGTTGCTTCAAAAAATATACGTAGTCTGTTGCAATGTGGTGGGGTGGCTGTAGCTCAGGTGGTAGAGCAGGTCATCTACTGATCAGAATGGTGGTTCGATTCCTGGCTTCCCCTAGTCTGCATGCCAAATATCCTTGGGCAAGATACTAACCCCAAATTGCTCTCCGATGCATCCATCGGAGTATGAATGTGTGTGAATGTTATCTAGAAAGCACCTAGAGAAATGTGCTTGTGCGAATGGGTGTGAATGGGTGAATGCACAAGTTGTGTAAAGCGCTTTGAGTGCTCAGAAGAGTAGAAAAGCGCTATATAAGAACCAGTCCATTTACCAATGTAAGCTGCACATTACATATGCATACTGGTCTTCTGTAATAAGCATATTTAAATAATCCATATCAAGCATGAATGTCAGCTGATATATTATACAGTTTTTGTAAACTCTTAAACGTTACCCAGAAATTCAGTATAATTTAGATTCTTATAATTAACCAGGAAAATGTTTGGACAAAACTTCTCGTTTAATGTTTTTTCTTTATTTTTACTACTTTCTACATTGTAGATACTTACTGAAGACATCAAATATATGAATCATGATAAATGGAATTATGTAGCAAAGAAAAAAATTGATAAATAATTCTAAATGTGTCTTATATTTTAGATTCCTCAAAGTAGTCCCCCTTCACAGATGTGAGATTAGAAATTAGACCAGTGGAAATCTTTGAAATCTGTGTTTTGGTCTGATGAGTCCAAATTTGAGATCTTTGGTTACACCCGCTGTATGTTTGTGCGACAGAAAAGAACGGATGGCCTCTCGTGCATGGTTCGCACCGTGAAGCATGGAGGAGGAGGTGCTTTGCTAGTGACACTGTTGAGGATTTATTCAAAATTGATGGCACACTGAGCCAGCATGGCTACCACAGCATCCTGCAGCAACACGCCATCTCATCTGGTTTGTGCTTAGTTGAACAATCATTTATTTTTCAACAGGACAATGACCCCAGACACACCTCCAGCCTGTGTAAGGGCTATTTGACCAAGAAAGAGAGTGTTGGAGAGCTGTGCCAGATGGGCTGGCCTCCACAGACACCTGGCCTAAACCCAATCCAGATGGTTTGGGATGAAATTGACCGCAGACTGAAGGCAAAAGGGCCAACAAATGCTCAGCATCTCTGGGAACTTCTTCAAGACTGTTGGAAAACCATTTCAGTTCTAGTTAATGAGAACAGAGCCGACTAGATGATGTTGGTCCCTTAGGCTAGCCTGATGAAGTCTGTATGTTATTGTTTAGCCAGAGACTTTCACATCAGTGCCTAGTGGATGTCAATTGGAAGGGTTCTGGCAGTGCTCATCTTGTTTGTTCTGCCATCATGAAGGAGATAGACTACCTGTAAAACATCTTTAGGGTCCAAGTATCAGCTAATGATAGCAGTAGTGACACTAGCCCTAGCCAAATGCAGAAACTAGTGAAAAACAGAAAGGAGCAGCAAAAGAGGTCAGTGGCTTCCACCACTATTAATTTACCGTTCATACTTTGAGCTATTCAACCTCTTTATATAAGACTTTCCTCGACAGTAATTTCAGGTCACCTAACATTACAAAGATTTATGACACAAAAATTTAATGCAACACAGTTGACAAAGTAGACAGAGAAAGCTGTATTTAAGGTAAATGCACTTGGGGCAAAAGATTTATATACACTACACTCATCTCATGCTAAGTTTGGGCTTTGAATTCTTTGAAATGTTCTTTTAGGGTGTAATGCTAGTACGGCATCTATTTTTAATCAACTTTTCTCTAATATTGTAAGTATGCATATTAGGGCTGCCACAAACGATTATTTTGATAGTCGACGTAATAGTGACTAGTCGACTAATCGTGGCAGCCCTGATGCATATATACTCAAATATATGCATACATTTTAGATATTTTAATAAGTGCTGCTAGAGGTTGTACAGGTTCTTTTAACTTATCAAGACCAAGGTGTATTAACATCTTGTTAATGATAATGATTAACTACTAGTTTCTTTTTGCCAGCATTTTGCCAGCAGTTTGAAAGCACTCATTGGATTGACCAATACTCACAAAGTCCAAGGAACTCAGTGATGATCTAAGAAGGAGAATTGTAGATTTATACAAGTTGGAAGTTTCACACAAGTTTAAACCACTGCAGATTCTAAGACCAGCAGTTCAAACAATTGTGCCCAAGTTATTCAGAGGTGTCACCACATTGCCAAGGTCTGGAACAAGATCCAAACAGTCACACTCAGGATAGAGGAAATTGGTAGGGATGTTTACAAGCAAGGCTCACACCTAACATGAACTGAAAATTGCTGGAATACTACTGTCACTCTCCACAGTGACGTGAGTTTTACATCACCATGGAGTGTACTGACCATGAAAGAAGACCCTGCTCCAAAATGGACACCTTCAACCTTAACTGAAATTTGAATCTACCCAGAAGAAGCCAAATGCCTTCTGGAGAAAGGTTTCATGATCAGATGAGACCAACATTGACCAACAAGTCTAAATCAGACATTACTGGGGATCTATGCTTCAAGGGGAAATCTGCAATGTAGCTATGTCATAACTGCAAGCCCACAGCCCCGCAAACCCATCAAAACAATGTAACTACATGTCCAGTCAATGCCACTACTGTTATTGGCTTGGTCAGTACTGTAAATTTTTCTTGTGCATTTTTTCACTGCAGTTTTGGAATTTATCGGTAAGAGACAACAATCTTGGTCTTAATACAAGGACTAACAATCGTAGCATTGCTTGAGGGAGACTGCTGAAACTAATTTCAATTTCCATTAAATTTTAAAAAAGTATGCAGGGAGTTCCTGAAGGACAAATAAACTGATACCATCTGGCCACAGTTGCTAATGTCAATCAGCAACTGTACAAACACATAAAGGCACTAACATCTTATAGCCACAATCTGTGTGCCATAGGTTGACACTTAAAATTCGCTAATTTTTTCTCTCTCGCTAATTTCTAAAAAAAAAAAAAAAAAAAAAAAAAAAAAAAAAAAAAAAAAGCAAACAAACAAAAAAAACCAACAACAACAACCCCAAACCCCAAAACAAAAAAAAATAAAACAAGCAAAAACTGTTAAAAAAAAATAAAAATCCTTGATTAAAAATATTTACAAACATATAAACACAAACAGACAAACACACGTAACACACTATTAACAAGAAGGTGGCCACTTACGGTTCAGCTGGGCCTCGTGTGGGCATCTGTCCTGTAAATCAGAAAGAAAACAAGTACATGAAAATAAGGAGTGACTGGCTCTACAGTCAGAAACATTGCAGTTTTTATGATTAGTAAAAGCTTCCTGCACAAGCCACTGGCCTCACTGAGACTTGTGTAAACAGAAGTTGTATAAATAAACACTTAATATTAATTATTTAACCCATACAGTTTAGGCTTAAAATTAAAAGTTATAGTACAAATAAACTTCAGTCTTACCTAGTTTGACATAAAGAACACCTGTGGCAGAAATGACTTTGACTGAGTTAGATGCAACACACTGATAATAGCCCGTATCTGTTGTGTCCAGGTCCTGGATGCGGAGCTTAGAGCCTGCCTCTGTCTTGCGGATGGTTAGGCGTCCCTGTTCCTGTACTACAGGGGCATCATTCTTCAGCCAGCGGATAGACGGTCGAGGATTTCCTGCCACTTTGCAATGAAGGGTGGCTGTCTGCCCCTGAAAGAGGGTGATGTTGTTGACTGGCTCCTGGAACTCCAAAAAATATCCTTGAAGAAGTAAAACATTGGTTTTAAGCCTGATAATAGCATTCTGTCTAATAAAACATCTGGAGCATCAAGTTTGTTGCATTTGAATGTTAATTGGTACAGTGTGTCTCTGATTTTATTCTTTGCAGTGAAACCTATTTTAATAATTGTGAGCACACAAGCAGACGGCTCCCCTGAAGCAGCAGCAAACTGGGATGCAGCCAGATCAACCCCTGAACCATCACATAATCATAGTATTACTGCTCCAGCTAGGGGGTGTGAGACAAGGGTATAGGAAGATGTTGGAACATCCTTTGTCCTTTCTAGTGTGGTTCTATGGAGAATCTCGTATTGGACAAGTTGTAAGTTGGGGCTTTAGTCGTTTTGAAGGTGTTTAAGCATATTTGTGTCGAGAAGTTTTGATCTGGATTGATGGAAAGACTTATCCGTGATGGTTTATTTTTCCATAAAAACTTTGTTCGTTTCAAAGCTCTGCAAAGCTTTGAAACATACTTGGGGTAATTGTCTTCATGGTATATAAACCCATGACCAATCAATTTTAGTGTAGAAGGGATGATGAAGCACTAAGATATTGTGGTAGACCATCTTGTTCGTGATACCATCAATTTTCATTCATTTGCCCATGGAGTTTACAGAAATGGAACTCCATTTCCAGGTCTTAAAGTCTCTTTGAAATGAAATTTGAATCTCAGTGAGATTTTTACCTGGATAAATAAAGGACTAATAATAATTTTTTTTAAAAATAATTCCACATTTGAATCTCCACTGTGTTTCACTGTGGGTGCAGGACATCTATAATCAAAACAGTCTCTAGGTTTACTGCGGACATAAACATGACAATGCTGACCAAAGAGTTTAAATTTGGACTCATCTGTTCAGAGCACCTTCCTCCAATCATCTACAGTCCAGTATTAATGAACCATGTACACAATTGTTCAAAAAAAAAAAAAAGTAAATAACTAATGTATGGTTCTTAGTTTATTGTTTATACTTTATTGTCTCCACTCACTTGGTATCATGGTAGCCTTAGTTCTTGTTATCTGTTTTGCTCATAGTAACCCACTACGAGACTAGCAAAGTAAACCCTAACTTCTGAGTTTTCCTTGATATCCCATTATATCAAGTCTGTGTTAGGTTTTAACTTCTTAATTACTTGTAGTTTTACTTTGAAAGTCTTTTGTCTTGTGTACTGAGTGTCATTTCCCTTTTTTTTGTATCCCTGATTTGTTCTCAGTGTGTTTTTCCCTAGGCTCATTATCTTTTGTAATTATATTCCGATTCTCCGCTTGCCCCTTGTCGCATCGCCCCTTGTGGTTGTGTGTCCGTTAGTTCATGGGTTCCCTGATGACTCATTGTATTATGATTCCTTGCTCCAGCGCTGCTAGGTCTTTTGTTTGTTTGTTTGTTTGTTTTGTTTTTTAATTCTTTGATTTTAGCTTTAAAGCTTCTTTTCTGAGTCAGTTCCCGTTCCAAGTCTTGCACTTGGATCCACATCTCGTCTGCCACACACCCACTCATGATAGAATTAAGCTTAATTTTGGAAGATGTTAAACTGTATTTTATGAGTGTTTTTGTTATTTAGCCCAATTTCACTGGAATAATGGGTGGGACAAAACAGAAACCCAATCCATGTGAACAGCCTCACAAACGGCAACTTTCAAAATTACCATAATTGCACGGTATATCAAGCTCCTTTCAGTAAACTAAAAATAGTTTGATTCTCTGGATAAATCTGGACTGAGGATATTTACAAAACATGATCGTTTTGCATGACAGTCTTCACTCTAGGAACTGTGAATTGTTGTACAATACCTCAGTTACTTGCTTATAAAAACACATATAACAACAACAACTGATCTTACTGTCCCCCACCTGCTGCGCCCCACTTTTTAAAAACACCCAACTGTACTCATTTTTCTGTTTAGACGTGGAGGCAAAGTCACCCGCCAAAATATACACAACAATAGTTCTTTTTTAAATTTTCTCTTTTCAGTGTGTCCTACATAATAAATTCAATCTTAGAAAATTCATTGTAGTTAGAAATTAGATTCCAATAACATTTGTTTGTTTGATTTTTTGTCATAACATTTTGACCTACTTTTTACAGTCTATCATATTTCAGAGCCTGAACTTTTTCAGTTCTACTTGAGTATATAAGTTGATTCAGGACTTTTACCAAAATATTTTTTAACACAAGTAAAGAAAGGGAATAAAAAGGAATAGGTGCAGAGATAATGATAAATACACACTAAGATTATGGCTATTGGTACTTCTGCTTTATGAGCAGCAGACAGATTCTGGAGTTCATGCAGTGGAAAAACAGATCTGTGGCCTATTTCCCATCCTGACACAGCACTTCTATTCACAGGCTACAGAAGAGTAATGTTACCATAAAGCTCTTTAATCACAAATTGTTAATTTATCTGTTATGAAAATAAGTGTGTAAGGGCAGCGTAGTTAGGAAAGGAGAAAAAAGCATTAGTGATTAAAGGAGTCAAAACAAAACTGCACAGTTGCCTCTCACGCCCCCAAAAAACAAAACCCCACACTCCCTTGTATGGGTCAGTCACAACCTCACAGTTCTTTTGACCACATCATTTCCATGCAGTCCTGGCTGCTACTCCAGTGACTGCCTGACTTGAAGTTGTGGTGTGACCAGAGGTCCCTGCACTATGACAGTCTTGGTCCAACACTCAAGCTAACCTGTGCATAGTGTAAGGGCATCCCCGGCTTTTTAGGCTAATTTATTCTTTATTTTGACAAATGATAATCTGTCAAAAATACACAATTCTGCTGCAATTCACAACAGGAAAAATGAAAAAGTCAAGGCCACAACTAAGATTCCGGTTCAAGAGTGTTGCCGCATAACTTTATTGTGAAGCAACATTTTTAATTCTCTTATCAGTCACTTACAGAATGTAATGTAGTCCAGCAGAGGTTGGGGCAGAAAGCTTGCCGGCCAACACTCAGTGATCCACGGGGCCATCATCATTCTTGGCTGAAGTCCAAACTACTTTGGGACTAGTAAGGTATCAAATATCAAAGCTCAAGTACTTGATTGATTAGGCTTATCCCTGCGAGACAGAAGTAATGAAAAGCAGCTTTCTAACAAAACAGACTTTCCTGCAAGTTTCAAAAGCCTGGCCCACTAAGAGCAATAGCTTGTTTGTCCCAGAAACAACTACTCAAGGAATGCAGCTGATAACTGCACAGAGGAGCTATTCCTAAATCAAAGATACTGAGACAGCAACAGAAATTGTGAATTATAATGTTTTGATCTGCTGATGGGAGTCTGACATATTACTATGAAATAATTATTTAAATCTGCCATGTGCTTTACTCAGAGTTTGGGTGAGCTCAGGCCCTATGGGTCACAAGACAATGCTGTATATGTTCTAATTAGGAATGGAAACACTCAACTCAGTCTTTCTGCAACAGTGTTGAATCTTTCCCTTAAAGTACTGACACTACTTGCAACATTCCCAACTAATTGTTAGCATACAGACCAATGGGTCTAGTCACTACTTCTGAGTAGCTCTCCAGATATAATCTACATTGTCAGATGTAGCTCGTGACCACAGCATTTGATTTTAGTCTCTAGACAAGCTCAAAAAGTCCAAATGTGACATTTTGATGTGATGACAGAGGTCAGTAGGATGAAACCAAGTCATTGGGTGAAACTATAAAGTGATATTATGGCTTGGTGAGCTATGTCAAGCTTAAAGTCAGAGTTTTCTGTCTCTTGAATGTGGCTCTCTTTTAAATTGGCTAAATCACTGTGAAAATCACAACAGAAAGAAAGCCTGGCTGCATTGAACTTTGTTCATAGTATACCCTTCACGAATCAGTGCATAGTAACAGCAAACAGCAAAATACTTCTACAAGTCATTTTTGATATGGATTATAGAAACAGTCCAATAGTAATTGAGCTTTAGTTGTGTACATAACTGACACAAACAGCATCAGAAAACAAAAAATTTCAATCTCACCTTCGACTGTTGGCGCAGCTCCACTCTGAGCTTCAGCCACACCACCTATGCCTACTGAGAGGCCCGGATTTTCTGGAGGACAGAATTTGAGGGAATGAGTTCAAGTGAAACCTAAAATAAAAACAAGACCATGCAAACTGGTGGAGGTTCCAAGATGTTGCAAACACTTAAAAATACAGACTAAAATTTTGCATTCTATCCTTGAAATTTCCCACTCGTGGGACTAATAAAGGTATATCTTATCTTATTTTATCTTATCTTATGGTGGTGCTTAAAATTCTGCTTTGTCCCAAGTACTGAGAATGTAAAAGTGCCTCCCAGAATTTTAAATGCGGAACTTTCATTTGATGTAAATGAAGGAGGCCCTCGGCAAACTAAACTAAAGTGGATGCCTGCAAAACTGCAAAACCCCTCCACAACATGTAGCCCATGCAAAAATATGCTTGAGGAGGTAGGCATATCATTGTTAAAGGTAAGACGTGCCTTGATAAATGTGAATATATTTTTCATGGTATACCAAGATATAGTGACAAACCAACAAATATGTGCTATGTCTGTTCAACCATTTATAAAAATAAAATCAAATAAATAATAATAATCAGCTATAAGAGGGTCGTTGACCCACTATTAATCATGTGCTTCATCACATAAGTCAAGGTGTGAAAACAGGTGTGAGCCATTACCACTACAGGCTGGATGAGAGGTGAAACATCTTCGATAATTAAAAATAAATAAATAAAAAAAAAATCCAGTCGCTTTATTTCCAAGTTCCTTAGACTACCATGATCTGGATGACTGATAACCTTCACAGACAAGCTAGTACAATGTTGTAATTTTTTTTTTTTTCTGCACATTTGTGTCAAATGAGAAATGCCATTTCTGTTAAATCACATTCAGTCCTCAATTTACATTTTACATCATCCACTACAAGAAAGAAAGACAAAAACTTAGAAGACAAAACCATCATCATGAAAACCTCTAGGATCCACTTAATGGGGATACAGTCAGGTTTAATAAGTGCTGTCAAAAGTCTTTATAATTGTGTTCCGAGTAGTATTAAGGACTCTAATAAACTAATGTTTTTTGCTGCACTATAGTAAAAACCAAGAAAACCAAAAACTGAGTTAAGCTTCCTAAGGCCTGGTCAAACCAGGCAGCAGCTGTGATTGATTACATGTATCAAATGCCTTGGAAAATGAGGGACTTGGGGCAATGGGATGCTTTTCCATCCACAGCTGAATAGGGCTGCTGGCTGCTGCATTCCAAGAGCTTGCTGCCTCTGTCATGAAAAGGCCCTTTGAGCGCTAAGAGGCCAGGCTACGGCTCTATGTGCTGGGGTTTTGACTGAGGGCTGTCTGGCACACCACAACACTTTCCTTCCCTCTCCTGGCTATCTTGCTGAAAATGTGTGCGCTGATCTCCTCCTGTAGCATAGTGTATTGACCCTTGTCTTTCTTATTCTTCATCCTACACTCATCTACACTTTTATGCCTTTTTTATGCCCTACACTTATTCTTTGAGATTTCTGATATTTTCAGAGAGCAGGCTGGAGTTCTACAAAAATGTACTGAAAGCAGAGCTACTTCAGAGAGAAGTTATGTTGCTAGTTGAATAAAATCTCAAGTTTAGTAAGGAGAGGTAAAGAACCACAGCATCAAAGGAGGAAATCCTGATTTGAAATCTAATCACTGTCTTCAAAGAATGAAGACAGTGTCGATTTCATGCAGAAAGTCTTTAAAACCGATCAGCTTAGGTTCATACCAATCGCTGTGATTTGTTTCCTTTTCATCCTCGTTCAGCAATTTTTGATCTGCAGTCTGTAAGTCCATAAACTCTCCCAAATAATCATCAAATGTTTTCATGTGTTCATCTATGGAAGCTTTTGATTCTCCAGCATCAATGAGAGCATTAATGTCATTTCGTTTTTTTGTCAGAACGCCAAGTTTTGCTCTGCGTTTATTAATCAAATTAAAAAGCTCTCTTTCTTGTTCCTCCATTTTAACCACAAAATTCGTTTCACAAGGTCCAAAAGATAATTGTTTAATACAAATGTTTCATGTTGCAGCTCAGCGTCTCGGCTCATCCAAACAAAGTTTCGCATTTACTCACGAACTTTGCGTCATTTTTTCAGTCCATGCTGCGAAGATCCAATCTTCCAATTCCAATCTTGCAAGTTTTTCCCAGCTTCCAAGTTGACATCCAAGCAAATCAAATGATTTTTTGACTTAAATGTCACGGCCTTTTATGTTCCAAACACCAAAAAAGTCCAAGAAAAGGCAGTGGGTGGCAACGGGAGGTTTGTTTTTGGAACGCACTTTTGAAGTTGTTAAAGCAAATTGAGTTAACTTTCATTTAATTTTAAGTTTTAAGAAGTTATTTGGTTGATTTTTGTTTATAATTTTCCACGAAATAAACGGCATATGATTTTTAAACAATGGAGTCAGAAGTGTATTCTAAAACAAACCTCCCGTTGCTACCCACGGCCTTTTCTTGGACTTTTTTGGTGTTTGGAACATAAAAGGCCATGACATTTAAGTCAAAAAATCATTTGATTCGCTTGGATGTCAACTTGGAAGCTGGGAAAAACTTGCAAGATTGGATCTTCGCAGCATGGACTGAAAAAATGACGCAAAGTTCGTGAGTAAATGCGAAACTTTGTTTGGATGAGCCGAGACGCTGAGCTGCAACATGAAACATTTGTATTAAACAATTATCTTTTGGACCTTGTGAAACGAATTTTGTGGTTAAAATGGAGGAACAAGAAAGAGAGCTTTTTAATTTGATTAATAAACGCAGAGCAAAACTTGGCGTTCTGACAAAAAAACGAAATGACATTAATGCTCTCATTGATGCTGGAGAATCAAAAGCTTCCATAGATGAACACATGAAAACATTTGATGATTATTTGGGAGAGTTTATGGACTTACAGACTTCAGTTCAAAAATTGCTGAACGATGATGAAAAGGAAACAGATCACAGCGATTGGTATGAACCTAAGCTGATCGGTTTTAAAGACTTTCTGCATGAAATCGACACTTGGATAAATGCAGACCCTGATCCACAAAAGGATGAAGTTGCAGCCTTTAATGTTGAATCAAAGGTAGCATCTCATGACAGTGACATTGCGCCGCATGATAGTGTCTCACAAGTAGCGCAAGAAACGAGCGACATGATTTCTGAACGAGTTGCTAAACCTGTCAGCAAGGGCTCTAGTAAAGCGCCCAGTAATGTTACTGCAGCCTTAAGTTTAAGGAGTAAAAGCTCGCGTGCAGCTTCAATGGCGCTGATAGAAGCTGAGTTGGAAAGAGCCGCTTTGAAAGCGGAGGTGGACACACTGCAAGAAAAACATGCGCTCGAACTGGAAGAAGTTCAATTAAAAGCAAGAAAAGAAGTATTGGCTCTAAGAACTAAGTTGGTTATGGCAGATGCAAAAATGCAAATTTTCACCTCTGCTCAGGATCAGCAGAGCCTTGATTCCAGGGCTGAGGTTGAATCAGAAGGCAGGATTACAGCTCCTTCTGGAACATCTACTGAGTTCATACCTGCTGCTACAGCTCAAAAGGCTCCAAAAACAAAGAAAGCCCCTTTAGTTCATTCACCTTTGCCAATGCAAATGTGACATAAAAGGCCGTGACAGAATGCTTGTGGTTGAAGGAGTTCTGCAAAGCCACAAGGAGCATACTGAAAATGCAACAATACATATTTTTGTTTAATTAATACACATTCCAGAGAGCTACTGAGATCTGTTGATCAGCTAGTATGGTGTCATCTTGTCACCACCTGATGAAATTGTCAAGAAGTGATAATGTCAGCTAAATAAAAAAAAAAAAAATAAACACACACCCAAGGACAGAGAGGAAACAACAGCAGTCGGTATGGTGATTCACATGGTGAGGATGTCCCCATTCCCATCACGGCCACCCAAATCACCAAAGACAGAACACTAAAACATATGGTGGTGACAGACAGCCACAAAACCCTAGAGACCTCAGGCCTTGCGACCCACAGTGACGATCAAGATCAAACCCAAAACACCCTCACCAAGATCTAACAGAGGCCAGACAGCTCATCGAAGACCCACACAGGAAGCACAAACAGCCTGGGAAAAAAGTCCAAAGCACTGCAAAGAGCCAAGAGACAGCTAATAAGAGCCCAGGAAGGACATCATTTGGCACAACCATGGCCGCGAGGCACAACCCCATTCGTCCCCGGTGACCCTGCCATTAGGGGAGGGCAAAAGCAGCATGAGCAACACCCCGGCTCTAGCCCAGCCCATCCCATTCACCCAGCATCCAAGGGAGCCTACAGCCCCACGCAGTCCAGCAAGAGCAAATTGCTCTTGGAATAAAAAGTTCTTATCAGCTTTATATATGAATGAGCATCATGCTCTTCAGTAAACATTGACACTGTTGTTACTTAGATCTGTAAGGTTATGTATATATCACTTTGAACTCAATTAAATTAAATTTTAGTGATGTCAGCGGTAATCTCTGCACGGGGCTAACCACGTTGACGCCATGCAGTCATACAAAGGCCGATCTACGCTAACTCACTAACGGAGATTTGCAGCGTTAATGGGGTTATAGCGTTAACGTCATTTTAACAAGATTAACGCTGACAGCACTATTCAATTTACATAACACCAAACCACAACAATAGTTACCTCAAGGCACTTTCTAGTGTAAGGTAAAGACCCTACAATAACCTACAGAAGAAAAAAAACAAAAAACGGAGAAAACATTGACAATCAGAAGAAACACTATGCTCTATCTATAATCATTGTCAAGAAGGAAAGTTTTAGCCTAACTTTAAAAGTAGAAAGGGTGTCTGTCTACCAAATTCAAAGTGAGAGCTGGTTCCACAGAAGAGGGGCCTGAAAACTCCATTCCACTTTTAAATTTCCCAGGAACTACAAGTAAACCAGCAGTCTGAGAGTGAAGTGCTCTATTGGTGTCATACGGAAATATGACGTCTTTAAGATAAGCTGGGGCCTGATTTTTCAAAACCTTGAATGTGAAGAGCAGGATTTTAAATTCGATCATGGATTTAACAGGGAGCCAAAATAGAGAAGCCAAGACAGGAGAAATATGCTCTCTTTTTAGTCCCATGCAGTACACTGGCTGCAGCATTTTGGATCAACTGTAGGCTTTTCAAGCAGCTTTTAGGACAACCTGATAATAATCAATAACAATAATCCAGCCTGGAAGTAATGAATAGATTAACCAGTTTTTCAGCGTCACTCGGAGACAGAATGTTTCTAATTTTAAGGATATTGTACAAAATGAAGCAAAGCAGTCCTGCATATTTGAAGTACAAGAAAATGACTCAAAGGTTCTTCAATGTGACTGGAGGCCAATCTAAAGTACATATCTGGTTAGACACCACGTTTCTAAGGGCCAAGTGCAATAACCCCAGTTTTATTCGACTTTAAAAGCAATAAATTAGAGGACATCCAGGTATCACTATTATTAATGGAGGCCGAGGAGTGGGTAAACATCTTACACACTGAGGAGAAAGGTACATGAGGGACAGAAGAATAGTCCATCAGCTATGAGCTGTGAATATAATTAGCAGGTGATTAAAAAGAGTTTGCATTGGATAAAGTATGTGAAGATTGTAATATAAAATACAAGCTTTTACATAAAAAATTTATTTTAAAAAAAGACTAGACAAAACACTGCTGTGCATTGTAACAGAAACATTAAGCAGTACTTTACCGCAAAGAGAACCGGAACCAAGTCTGGTTACATGATTTTATATACATGATGTACAGTGACTAAGGAGAAGGTGCATGACATCCACTAATCAAAGGGTCCATAGGCACTAATAAACGCCAAATTGTCCGTGATATATTTACTAGGGTTTAGCATTTTAAAAGGTAAAAAATACAAAAAAAACCAAAAAAAACTGTTTGAATATCAGTCCATTTACTATTTTGACCAAAGTAATCATACAGAAGCCTCAAAGATGCTACTTTGTACAGTTTCTTTCTTCTTTTTCAACATGTGCTACAGGCTTAAACTAACCTCTGTAAATGCACTCTTTTTATTACCTCACTCATGCTGCCCAATCTTAAAAGTTTTCCATCTACTAGAGTTTGAAATGCTTATAAAATACACCATTAATAATAATATACTATCCATCCATTCATCTTCTTCTACTTATCAGTGGCCGGGTCACAGGGGGCAGCGGCCTAAGCAGAGAAGCCCAGACCTCTCTGTCCCCTGCCACCTCTTCCAGCTTGTCCGGGGGAACACCAAGGCGTTCCCAGGCCAGCCAGGAGATATAATCTCTCCAGCGTGACTTGGATCTGCCAGCTTTTACACACTCCGCAGGTCTGGTGATACGATTACAAAATCGATCATTGACCTGCAGCCTAGCGTGTCCTGGTGTCACGTGCGCTTATGGACACTTGTGTTCAAACATGGTGTTCCTTATACCAAATTACAGTTTGCACAGAAGTCCAACAACAAAACACTGTTTGGGTTCAGATCCAGGAGGCTATTCCTCTCAGTCACGCCCCTCCGGGTCTCATTGCCATTGCATACATGAGCATTGAAGTCTCCCAGTAGGATAACAGAGTCCCCAGGCGGAGCACCCACCAGCACCCCACCAAGGGACCCCAAGAAGGCTGGGCTCCAAGAAGAGTGGCGCACTTTCGTCATCACTTATGCGCCGAGTGGCACATAAGTGCAGACGACAGTCAGGACCCAGTCCCCGACCCGAAGGCGCAGGGAACAAACCCTCTTGTCCACTGGGAGAAACCCCCATGTACAGGCAGCAAGCCGAGGGGATACTAGGATACCCACTCCAGCCCACCGCCAGGGGCAACTCCACACTGAGACAGAGTCCAGCCCCTCTCCAGGAGACTGGTTCCAGAACCCAAGCTGTGCATTGTGGTGAGCCCAACCATATCTAGCCAGTACCTCTCAACTTCACGCATCAGTTCAGGCTCCTTCCCCACCAGAGAGGTGACATTCCATGTTCCAATTGCTAGTCTTGGTAGCCGGGGATTGGTTCGCCAAGGCCTCCTCTCCTGGCCGTGCGCAGCACACAATGCATGCAAACCCTACGGCACCTCCTGTGGGTAGTGGGCCTGCAGGAGGTGGGGCCATGTCCCTTTTTTGGGATGTGCCTGGCCAGGGCGGTGGGCCCGGTAACTAGGGCTGGGTATCGTCACTGATTTCTAGAATCGATTCAATTCCGATTCACAAGGTCCCGAATCGATTTGATCCACGATTCGATTTAATTCGATTTAATTCGATTCGATTCAATTCGATTTGAATCTGGGAAATTTTGACAGTCAGAAATATTATAATTCAGATCAGTACATTTACATATTTTTGTATCTATAAAAAGGAAGCTGACACTTTCCAGACTTTATCAAAGGTGTGAGCATCACAGCAGAGGCCTTTGTGTCAAAGTAGCTGAAGATAAAACACAGAAAAACATGAAGGTGATTTTCCTGTTCTGGGATTTTATAAAAATATTCTGCAGTACATCAAAAACGAAAGAAAACCATTAATCAACACATGAATGTTACCTCTGAAGTTACAGCGGTTTTATTAGAGAGCCTTTTGCATTTTGCATAATTTTAAAAAGTTGAAATTTGTTCAATATTGAACGGCAGAAATTAGGTTTGTATGAAAGAAAGTATGTAAAACGGAAAAAAAACGTCGGCCGACAGCGCTGTAAACAACGGTAGACTTGTGTGTAACAAGCAAGCAAATAATAAAGAAAACAGACAGACAGGGAGAGAGGGAGAGAGAGAGAGAGCTGTGCATGAAGTGTGATTTTATCCTGGTGGAAGCAAAACAGCAAAAGTCAGAGGGAATTCATGACGATGTTTATGTGAAGCGTAGTTTGGATCTTCTTTTGCTCCTGATTCAGTCAATATTGTTTGGAGAGAGATAAAACTAACAGCTTTATGATCAGCGCAAAAAGGGCGTAAACACACAGCGCGGACCCGCGGATCAGAATCAGAATCTGTCGGCTTTCAGCCCCGACCGTCAGCTGAGAAAGGCGACATCTCACTGATTCTGATCCGCGCTGTGTGTTTACGTCTTTGTGCAAAATCCGTGTACCTGCTCTCATTTACTGTCTTAGCTGTTTGGTGGTTGTTGAAATTTTGTGATCTTTCACCTGAGATTCTGGCATTTTGGGCAAAATAAATTTATATTAAAAAATCGATTCAGGATTTTAATGAATCGATTTTACGTTATCCAAGCCAGAATCGATTTTAATCGATAAATCGATTATAAAAACCCACCCCTACCGGTAACGCAATCCTGGGCAGGGTGAACTGTCCCCTTGGTGTTCTGTGTGCCATGGGAGACCCTACCATGGGTCAGAAGCTCCCGGACAACATAGCCCCTGGGATCCTTGGGACACCCAAACCCCTCCACCACAATATGGTAGCAATTCACGGAGGGCTAGAATAATGACTTACTAATACAAAGAATAAAGAAAAAAGAAAAAAGAAGAAAAAGAAAACAAATAAAATTTGTGTTTAGGACATTAACAAGAGGCAAAATTATGTTTTGTTGCTTTCAGCCTATTTTACATGTCCAAGGCTAAAGAATTATGTATTTACACATATGGCACAACAGTGGTAACTTCACAAATTACTTTTAAAAAGTTATCCTAATAGCGTCAGGCAGGTGAGCTAAGAAAGAGTGACAGTTTAATTTACAAACTGTGTGTTCATTTAAACATTTTGATTTACTGAAATGAACACCATTTATTATTTACCTATAATTACATACATAACCACACAACACATACTCTATAATTAAAGCAAATGCCAAAAGAAAGAAATCTTCATTCTGTCAATATTGTGGGATAACGCTTTGAGGACCCATGCCAGCAACGTTATGTATACATGGTATGTATCACATAAAAAAACAAACAAACAAACAAAAATGGTTACATTGTAATGTTGGTTCTCTGAATGAGAGGCTCCCTCTTCAGTCAGTTACATATTCCATAGGTATAAAGCAACTCTTTAAGACACCCAGAGAGGAGGGAGTACTGGTCAGCTGGAAGAGTAAAAGGAGTGAAGACATAGAAGATAGTCAGTGACCCCTGGCCACTTTGATTTACTGAAAATTGGTGCGTTCCAAAACTCTTGACCATTAGTCTAAGTTAGCTGTTTAAAACTACTCTTTCAAGAACTTTTCAAATAAAAGGAAAGGTTGGAGATTCACCAGTTAGCTAGAACATCTATGGCTTTTTAAGTAATGGTCTAATTACTGCCACCTTAAAGGCCTGTGGTACATAGCCCATTAATAGAGATGGGTTGATCATTGTTAGGTCATCTTTAAGCATCTTTGGCAGAGTGGGGTCTAATAAACATGTTGATGCTTTGAAAGAAGTAATTACTGAAGTTAACTAACTAACGATCAACTGAAGAGAAAGAGTCTAGATAAATATCAGAGGCAATGAAAGCAGTTGTATATAATGTAAATGGATAATTGATGAAACTCGTCTCCTAGATATTACACATTGAACTGAACCTATCACTTTCCATTTCTGGTAACAATACAAATCCAATTATATCTATTCAAAGCACCCATATACCACAGTTATTAGGTCATCCATGGCTGAGTAAATATAACCATCATATTGACTGGACTTTTCGAAAAACCTTTAGCACTCTCGCTCCCACCACGCTATAGACCTGTTTCCTAGTGCTTCAATTCCTACAAGCTGTCTTCATAGATACCTCCAAAGACAAAATTCTCCCTCAGTTCAGCACTACTGGCTCCTTAAGATGGAAGCACAAATCTCTGAGGAGAGTTCATGGATGGCATGGTTTGCTATCCCTGACAAAACCAGAGGCATCCCGATAAGCCAGTGAGTTGCTGGGAATCTCCTATAATGAGGAAGATACTGTCATGGTTCCCCAGTCTGGAGCCTTGCATTGGGACTGGGATCAGACCCAACGCACATTTTGCAGGAGCGGTTATAGGGTCACCACAGGCGGTAGTAGGCAGCTAAAAATAGATAGCAGGTCCCAATATTGTTAGAAGGATGGAGAGTGCAACAGAAATTTAAGAGACCATAACTGCAACAACATTTTTGGAGTATAAAACTGGACCGGTTGGAGAGTATAAAACTAAAAAAAAGAGGAAAATTGGATATTTGGAAAGGTTTTTAAATCGCTATAAATCAAGAAGGCAAAGAGCTAGACATTGTCACATTTCTCAAAATACACAAAGTTCAGCCATGTGACGAGCTTGCTATCTTGGTGGGCAAAACTACTTCACCATGACCGCAAATAGAGGACAGTCAGTAGTACTGCAGGACTACAGTGTATTTTTTTTCACCTGTCTCGAGGCAAGAGTACTTGGATCATCTATCCATGGAGGAAAAACAAAGATACGAAGGGAAAACATAAATTTTGCGGTCTTGTGATCCATATTCTGCCCCAATAGCTTTAATTAAATCCCTGAAAGTGGCAACATCCCTCCCAGAGCTCCTTGTTCAGTAATATCTACATGTATGTTGTAGAGAATCCCATCTTTGTTGTTACTGTTGTTGTGTTACTATAGCCAGGAGCTCTTTGGTTCAAGCTGTAACCAGAAGCTGCTCTGTATATTCATTTAGTGACTTAAACTACTGCCAGGATGAAAGCTAAAGTACCGACAGCTACTTGCATCTTTGATCTGAATGGGTAAATAATGCCACTATGTAGGAGGTAAAGAACAAGGAATCGTTCATCCGTATATAAAAAAAGATAAGCGCTACTTAACTAGCTTAAGCAAACTACCAAACATATATCTTACATTATGTTTGCCTGGACATTTACAGTTTAGGGCCAGGAAAGTTCTGGTAGTATTAATTTTTTTTACATTAATGTTGTGCCATAGCTGTAAGTTGACCAAGTATTTTTATGTCTGTAGATCATTTCTACAGTTTAAATGAGCCACCACTGACAGTTGGGGTCTCTGCAGTGGTCTTCATGTTTTTGATTGGTGTGGAGAGATACTGTGTGGACTGGATAAACATGTTTGAACATGTACCTAAGTGTATCACATACATCTAGATGGAAGATTAGGTAACCACAGGATCAAGAATTGTCCAATGATTATCATGAGATGAAAGATCTGTTTGATCTTTTGTTCATTTTCCCTCATTTTCTTTGGTAGAAACTGGAGCAAAAGTGCTGTGTAATTAGGGTAAGCACACAAAATGGGTTCAACTTTGATACTGGTTAAAAGCAGGAAGCAAGAAATGGTCATTTACCCTTCCAAATTAAAAGGCTATTTTTATTCAGAAGTCATTTACTCACATGCAACATCCAAACTGCTGAGCTGAGCTACCAGGGGACGAGGGTAAAATCAAAAGCCAAATTAGACAGGGAAAAAATGAGAGCGGAAATCCAAAATTGTTACTCCCCTAAGCCAACTGTAGACTGGAAACTCCGAATCTAACGTGCCAGAATGTGTGGTAGTACAACAAATCATTTCACTGGTCAAACATTTATCAACTCACCACTGAGAATAAGGACACATAAATGATTATGATAATTCATAAAAGTTAAAGGTTAGTGTGGCTGACAAACACACCACAATACCCTGAAGCATCATACCAAGTAGCCACTCAGTCGGGTTGCTATGTGGCTCCAAAAGAAGACACATCTATTAAAACAAACAAACAAACAAACAAACAAACAAACAAAACACTACTGTGTGCATTCAAATTACTACTATTATTACTACTATGTCATAGCAGCCTGTTTATTATTTGCTGTTTGTTAATGTCCAATTGTTTAGTAAATTCTATATTTAATTCATCTACTTCTACACACACTGGTAGATAAAGCTAATTTAAGTTCAATCTCTGATCACTGATTCGGGCAGTTCTTTTAAAGCATTTTTTCCAAATCACTTTAATTTCCGTTGTCATTAAAGTTGACAGTTGTGATTCTTTGTGTATTGTTCGCTCTCTTTATAAGAGAAAACTGCAAAAAAAACCCAAACATATTTAAGCGAATTAAATATTTTACTTTTTAAATCTGAAATATATTTATAATGGTATTTTGCTGTTGATATTAGTTAATTATTGCAGGTGAATAATTTGCTAGTTTTTAATCCATTTTAAAATGTATACTATACAATAAAGATGTGTGCAAAATGTGAAAAGGGGATGGAAACTTTTAGACAACTGTATATTGTAAGCACTTTTTGAGATTGTAGGACTAAATTCTAACTGGAAATCAAAGGTGGTGAAGTTCTTCTTTTGCACAAACTATATCCAGATGTGACCAACAGGGTCATTCACGCTTATCATCTACACATAAACATGTATGAAAAACTATGTTGCAGTCTCTCTCACATAATGTATCATGGATTGTCAGATGGTATCACTTGCCTGCAATGGAATTTCCCCTTTCTCTGATGCTATCTTTCCACCCTACAAGCCCTCATCATTGAAGCTTACACAAGAGTAACTCCATCCCCGTGACTGAGTTAAAACAACAAAAGACAACTCGTTTGAAAAAAAAAACAAAACAACAACAACAAAAAACACCAAAGAGTTTTTTTTTAATTTATTTTACCGTTTGGGTAATCAAATACAAGACAATACATGGCACTGGGAAGGTTGTGATGAGGACTGAGCTGAGTTATTTCCATTTCATTGGATCTTAGATAAGTGGGTGCATACCATTTTGGCTCTGTTTAAAAGCCAGAGTTAGCTGTGGAAAAGAGGCCGTTTTGATGCACATGGAGCACTACTATGTGCCAATTGTTTATCTTTCTCCAGACCAGTTATTAGTCATTCTTTCCTTTCCATCCAAATAGTTTGAGGGAAGAACAGTAAAGCAGAACTGAAAAGCAGCAGCAGAATTTCATTTAGTTGTGAATGAAACTCCTATTTTCTTTAAAACCCTTTGGCCCAGTCTCTGACCTATGATTAACTAAGCATCTGCTGGATGTTTTGGAAGAGCAGCAAGAAGAGGAAGCATCCTTTCTACATTCTACAGACTCCTGACAGACCTCCTGACAGTGTGACAACCACAGGATTTTTCGGCTAGAAAGGAGAATTCATGATTGATAATGATGTCCTTTTTATGCAATTTTGTGTTAGTTTTCCACCATCCAAAAAAGTTCTTTTTTCCCCCCTCTCTCCACAGAATATTTTCCCACAAGTCTGTGGGATCATCAAGATATTTATTTTAAGAAATGTGAGATAATCCTTTGGATTTTTTTTGATTAACAGTGGTTTTTGACTCAGGACTAGGGATGGGTATCGTTTAGGTTTTATCTGATACCGGTGCCAAACTGGTACTTTTGAAACGGTGCCGGTGCTTAAACGGTGCTCGAACCGGTGCTTAAAGAATGGAGAACACAAGCTTTGTCCAAAAACCTCTCATGTTCAGCTGTTTTTTTGTAAAAAGATAACAATGTTAGCCTTTTCTGCAGCTATAGGGCATATATGGTATCACTCTTGGCTGGAAGCAGTGCTTAAACAATGGAAAAAACACAAATTTGTCCAAAAACCTCTCATGTTTAGCTGTTTCCCACTTTTTCTTTGGTCATTTTAGCCTTTTTGTCCAGGGTGAAGGGAGTATCTGCCATCAAACAAGAAGGCAGCCGCATGTAGCTATGATGATGTTTGCTAGTTCACCTTACATGCATTAATTTAATAACGTGGTTAGCCTACTCAACGTAAATTAAACACGAACAACATTAAGCTACTCACGCAGAGAAGAACGGCTGCTGCTGCCATCATCATCCTCATCATTTCTGTTACACTGGCAGGGCTAGGGGCCAGGACTCTACTCTTCAGCTTTTTGGGGGATGTTGCTAACTCTGGGTCCGATAACAGGCACCACACCTGCAGTAGATGCGCTCGGTGTGAGGTCTCGCAGCAAGCTATCAAATACGGCGCATTTCTCGGCTTTTAAAAAAAAACGCTAAGCGTCGCCAGGTGTTTCATCGGATTTCAGGTGTTACCTCCTTTCCACAGTATCAGCTTAAAGCACTTGTTGCAGGCTGCTGAGTTTGCATATTTTGCTGTGAAGTACAGCCAGACTTTGACCGCTTCGTCTTGGACATTTTTAATCTGTAGCTCTGCTCTAAAAGAACGTACGTACCTGGACCCGCCTACTATCCCCGGAAACGTAAAATGATTGGCTACAATTCGAAGTGTATCACATCTCAGGAAAAAAAAGCACCGAAATAAAGCACCGAAATGTGCGCTGCTTTTCGGTCTGGTTACTACCGTTTATGTCAGAACCGGTGCCATCATGGCACCGGACACCGGTACCCATCCCTACTCAGGACTGTCCGATGGATCCCTTTTTACCCAGCCTCTTTCTTTCTTACGGTTGGGTCATGAACACTGACCTTAACACGGCCTAAATTTTAGTCATCAACTAATAATTATGCACCTCCATGTGTACATCCACATGCCTGCCCTTTTTTCTGTGATCGCACACTTTTTTCCATGCAGAATTTACATTATAAAGGACTAATGCACCTCAAACAGAAAAATTCAAGCGGACATCGAAGTAGAATAATAGGAATAACTTCCTATTGGGTTTCCAGTTGTCCATGTCAACAATAGAGTTTAATAGCTGAAGTAAGTTAACATTCGTTTCCGCTATATTTAATCAGGCTGACAACAAGACTTCGTTATCATAGGTATAATAAAAGTTTACTAACAACAGTTACACCAAACCAACATCCTCCTAGCATCTTACATAAGGTCTCTGAACATCAATAGAGTGAAGGTAAATGAGCATAGAAAAAACAAAACATCATCATTAGATCTTTTCTCTTGTGTAAGCTTACTTTGACCATTTTGCAGTTAAGTGAAAGACTGTAAATATATAAAAAGAACCTGTTGGTGTAGCAGTCGGAAAACCTCGCAACTGTTATTAGCATCCTCCATTAGCTCTGCCACAATATGCTGTTGACTTTTGTATAAGCAGAGTTGTTAATATTAATATATACTAATCTTGTTAATAATTTTGGCTCCTCACTGCGTATGATTCTGGATACTGTAGATCCTGTGAAAAAGAGAGCCTCAAATCACAAGTACTTGGCTCCCTGGTATAATTCTCAAACACGTCCCTTAAAGCAGATAACTTGTAAGCTGGAGAGGAAATGGCACATGACCAATTTGGAAGATTATTTAGCCTGGAGAAATAATTTGCTGCTTTAAAAGGAAGCCCTCCGTAAAGCTAGAACATCGTAGTATTCATCATTGATTGAAGAAAATAAGAATGACCCTACGTTTCTCTTCAGCACTGTAGCCAGGCTGACAAGATGTCAGTGCACTGTTGAGCCAACCACCCCTTTAACATTAACTAGAGATGACTTCATGAACTTCTTCACAAATAAGATTTTAACCATTAGAGAAAAAATTACTCATATTCATCTTACAGATGTAACAACCTAACATTCTACAGCTGCTTTCAGTACCATTGATATTCATTTAGTCTTTTTCTCCAATTGATCTTTGGGAGTTAACTTCAGTAACTACTTCCTGCAAACCATCAACGTGTCTTTTCGACCCCATTCCTACAAAACTGCTCAAAGAAGTCCTAACATTAATGCTTCAATCTTTAATAGTCAGCTATGTAGCACAGACCTTAGCGCTGGCAGTAGTTAAACCGTTACTTAAAAAGCCATCTCTAGACCCAGCTGCCTTAGATAATTATAGGCCAATCCCCAACCTTCTACTCACCTCAAAAATCCTTGAAAGAGTAGTTGTCACACAGCTAACAGATCATCTGCAGAGGAATGGCTTATTTGAAGAGTTTCAGTCAGGTTTCAGAGCACATGACAGCACAGAAACAATTTTAGTGAAGGTTACAAATGATCTTCTTATGGCCTCTGACAGTGGACTCATCTCTGTGCTTGTCCTGATAGACCTCAGTGCAGTGTTTGATACGGTTGACCATAATATCTTATCAGAATGATTAGATCACGCTGTAAGTATTACAGGTAGTGCGTTGCAGTGATTTGTATCAGATCTATCTAATAGACTCCAATTTGTTCATGTAAATGAAGAGTCCTCTTCAAACACTAAGGTTAATTATGGAGTTCCCTTAGGCAGTATCATCAGAAGGCATAGCATACATGTTCACACCCAACTTTATCCATCCATGAAGCCAGATAACACACTCCAATTAGTTAGACTGCTGGATGACCTCTAATTTTCTGCTTGTAAATTCAGATAAAATAGAGGTTATTGTATTTAGCCCCGAAAATCTTACAAATATGGTATCTAACCAGATTCTTACTCTGGATGGCATTACCTTGGCCTCCAATAACACTGTGAGGAATCTTGGAGTCATTTTTGACCAGAATATGTCCTTCAGTGCACATTTTAAGCAAATATGTAGGATTGCCGTCTTCCATTTACACAACATCTCTAAAATTAGAAATTTCCTGTCTCAGAGTGATGCTGAAAAAAAACTAGTTCATGCATTTATTACTTCTAGGCTGGACTACTGTAATTCGTTATTATCAGGATGTCCTAAAAACTCCCTGAAAAGCCTTCAGTAAATCCAAAATGCTGCAGCAAGAGTACTGACAGGGACTGGAAGGAGAGAGCAGATTTCTCCTACATTTGCTTCCCTTCTTTGGCTCCATGTGAAATCCATAATTGAATTCAAAATCCTGCTCCTCACATACAAGGTCTTGAATAATCGGGCCCCATCTTATCTTAATGACCTTATAGTACCATATCACCCTGTTAGAGGACTTCACTCTCGCACTGGAGGCTTACTTGTTGTTCCTAGAGTATTTAAAAGTAGAATGGGAGGGACAGCCTTCAGTTTTCAGGCCCCTCTTCTGTGGAACCAGCTTCCAGTTTGGATTCGGGAGACAGACACTATCTCTACTTTTAAGATTAGGAAAAAAAGGAAAGTTTTAAACCTAAAGCATATAGTTAGGGCTGGATCAGGTGACCCTGAATGTTCCCTTGGTTATGCTGCAATAGGTGTAAGCTGCTGGGGGATTCCCATGATGCATTGAGTATTTCTTCTTCGGTCTTTCTCACTCACTATGTGTTAATAGACCTCTCTGCATTGAATCATACTTGTTATTAATTTCTGGCTCTCTTCCACAGCATGTCTTTTGTCCTGTCTTCCTTCTCTCACTCCAACTGGTCGTGTCAGATGGCTGCCCCTCCCTGAGCCTGGTTCTGCTGGAGGTTTGTTTCTTCTTGTTAAGGAAGTTTTTCCTTCCCACTGTCACTAAAGTGCTTGCTCATTAGAGGGGGGAGTCTTATGATTATTGTTTTGTTTTTTCCCCCTGTATGTATTATTGTAGCGTCTACTTTACAATATAAAGCACCTTGAGGCGACTGTTGTGATTTGGCGCTATTTAAATAAAATTGAATTAAATTTACCGAAAGTCAAATGTAATCAAAATACTACAGTTCTGATAACCTTTGACTTCAACTGACAAGTTCATCAACTTAAAAACTTAAAGCAATGAGTTCCTTGATGTTTTTAGGTTCTGCTAACTTTACCTGACAGATTTTCAGTGGGACTCAAGCAAACAGAAACGGTTTGTTCGTTTGTTTTTAAACCAGGATTAACATATATTGCGGGTCATTGTCATGTTGGAAGACAAAGCAACAACTCAAACTGAATTCTACTGTTTACTACTTGAGGTTTTTTGTTTGTTTGATTGTTTTGCGGTATTTTGTTTTATGCTGCGTTTCAGTGTGGGGAATGTGTTGTTTCAGTTGTGTCCTTGCCCTTCTTTCTCCAAACATAAGCAGCGTCTCTATGGCCAAAGAACTCTAGATTTATCTCAGGTGACCAAAAGACGCTTTTATACATAATGTTTCTCCAGATTGTCCTTAGCATACTTCAGTCTGGTTTAAAGGAGTCTCTTCTGCAGAAGTTGAGCTTTTCTTGGTTTCAGTTTTTCAGGGGACTAATAATATTGACCCTGGTAATTTTTTGTATTTTTCTAAATAATTCTTTTATTGTGCAAAGAAAAATAATGTGTCCTTTCTAAAGAAAACTAATATGTTCAGAAATGCTATGTTGAAAATCCCTTGCTCTGTTAAAAACTCACAAAAGAAAAAGAGTTACAAAGGTAGAGAAATATGCACCATAAAAAATAAGAACACATCCTGGGACACTTTAACAGGATAATTACGAACAGGCTCAGCAACAGTGCCTGTGGCTCCAAATATCTTACAATGTAAACAGACATTGGCCGGGCAGATGCTGGACTTCAGCAAGCCTGAAAACATCCGTAATCTCTTCCTGGAGACACAGACCTGACAATCCACATTTCAGTTCCTACAAGCAACATATTTTTAATTGTGTGTTCTGATAAGATGTCATACACATTCAAACTACTTCACAAAAGCTCTCGCCTTGAATGGATGTGTTGATGGGATGGACCCTCTCTTACTTAACAGACAGATTATGTAGCACATTTTAACAGCTGATCCAGCCAGGTAACCAAAGAATTGAGAAATAAAATGCAATAAGGGAGTATAATCTATGATGTGTTGCTCTGCTGCAGACTAAGTGTGTATGGCTAAGGAAATCAAGCCAGACTAAGAAATACATGCTCTACCTTCAAGTCTCAGCACTCTATAGATATATTTATTTTCATAAAGAACTTTCTTGGGAGGAGGGGTGCTGGTGGAAAATCCACTGTAAACTAGAAAAATCTAAATGATCTTTTAGTTAAAGGTTCCTCCAAAGCCCAAAGTAAGAAATCCATCTGCTTACAGCCTCTTCACCACCACCAGCCCCAATTTTTGCCAAAAGCCATAACATTGAATGTGACTGAAGACCCACAACAACTTTAGTGGGGTGGTCCAAAAAAACATTTATCCATTTGCAAAATGTCTTTGGTGCACAGCTGTTGTACATATGTAGCAGCACAGGTAAATGAAACTTTATATCATTGTAAGTTGGAGCCTTGAATCTTTGTGTAAAAGAAGATTTGTGTTGTCTGGATATTGAACTGGTAGCAGTTGGAATATGCCCATATTACATAAATTATTATCATTATTACCCTTGACTTTAAAAATGTGCTACGGGACAGAACATAACCTTTTAGCAGTATCCCAGCTGTCCCACTAAAGAAAACAGAGTACTAGATATGTATTCATGTATGCCACCAATGCAAACAGTGCCATTTCAATCCCTCCTTTGCATCTCTGACCAGTCTAGTCCAGCTGACCCCAAAGTATGTTCCTCTAGTTAATTGAAAAACCTGTATCGTCAAGAGTTGCTAGGAGGTGAACAAATGAAACTATTGGGGCACTGTAGGAATGCTTTGAGTACTTACTCAACTCTGCTTGACTCTTAGGGTTTTGCTTTAAGTGGCACGACCTGTTACCAGGTACTTTTTTTTAGTACCAAGGTTTTTAGGCCAAGGTTCCAAGTGATCTGAAAATGTGACATCAATAGACTGCATGCCATCTATTGGCTAGTCACTGCTGTCACTCAAGTCATGAGAGCAATGCATTCACAAAAATCAAAACCACCATTTTTTTAAAACAAAAAAACAAAACAAAATACAACAAAAACACAAAACAACGTAGTGGTTCCTGAGTCTGACAAAAAGCCATACACCTAGCAGCAGGTATAGCATCGCTTTGATGTGCTCCATTGTTTTGTTGTATGTATCCCCTGCAAATGACTTTATGGACTTTTGCCCGCATTGCTAATGAACACAAACTCATACCAGCTCTGACTGTTGTTTTGAGAACAACAATCTCTGGATCACCTGGATCAAATTCATAGACTCCTACAGGAGAAAGCGGGGGCTAAATTTGAGCCAATTAGCACAAGGGATTTGTGGAAATTTTTTTTTTTTTTTTTTTTATTAGTCCTGTATTTATCCAGGTAAAAAACTGATTGAGATTAAAAATCTAGTTTCCAAGAGAGACTTGGCATCATGGCAGCAAAAGTCAAAAGTCAAAGTGTGAAATAGCCTGAAATAAATGACTGGGTTTAAGGTGAGAGACAACCAGTGAGCAGCCTAGAGAGCAAATAAGCTAAACAATTTCTTTAAAAATAAATCTAACAGGATTAGTTCTGCCTCCTTCCAACCACACACCTCAACTGCATTCAGTGATTTTGACCTTTTCCCCTCAAAGTGAACAGATTGTACTGGAAGGCCAACACCAAAACTGGGGTTGTATACAAGAAGGGAAAGATCCTTCAACATGTGCACTATTGCCGATTTTTTTCATCAGTCTGTTGTAGCAAGTTCTGTAGTCTGCAAGGAGAGCAGCACAGAGGCTGACGTCACCAACAAACTGAAGAAAAGACAAATTTATCAGAAAAGCTGTGCCTTGTGGTTTCTAACAAACTGGATACATTTGATGATGTGGTTGACGTAGCGACGACTAAATTATGCTTCAGCAGGAAATCTATGTCATAACCAGAAACCCCTTTAAACACCACCTTCCACGTACCCTGATGTGCACCTCCTGAGAAATGTAAGGACATGTCAGGTCAACGCAGCCTGCAATAACCAAATAGCACGGAAGGTTGCGGTGTAGGGTTAAGAGGGGTTTCCAATTACCTCGCAAGTTACGACGTAGATTTCCGCGTAAGTCTAAACTGGGTTTAACTCTCTGAACAACTTACTGGACAATCAGCAGGGCACTTCCCATAGCAGGCTGATATAGCAATGGGGCTACAAGGACAACTACAGGAAACTTTTCATACCTACTGCAATAACTCTGTACACTGAAGCACATCTGTTTGGCAGATAATCATCTGTTCTTTCAAACAAGCCACACGTGTGATTTCTCGTTTGTATACAAAAAGCTCCCTACTTTGGGAAACTTTCTTTTGCAGCCTTTTCATTGTTCCTGTTAAACTAGTCAGTATATTCCCTCTGATACAAAATGTCTTCCTTGTTTATACTCCACACATCAGCACTCAGACATATACAGATTGCTGAAGCAACACATTTTAGCATTAGGCCTCAACAGTCTGACTATTTCATACTGCTTTCACTACTACAAACATGTGTTTTCCTGATCCTCTGGTTCCACCTAGTCACTAGAGTAATGGGGAGATGTGAATATTATACTTGCATGGTTCTGTATGTCTGAAATTATTATTATTTTTTTTTTAAAACACACAACTAACATATGGACCGATACATCTATTTTTTTTAAATAATCAACCATCTTTATCCAGCTCTTAAAAGTCCTGTTGTATTATTCTGTCCATTGTCAGATCCTTAAATATAGATGATGTGTCCATCTATATTTAAGGATCTGACAATTCACTCACAAATAAAGATCTTTAAGCCTCTGAATCTGTTGTATTTCAGTAGAACAAAATGTTTTGTGGCTAGAATACATTTTTAAAACTGTCATTTGACATGATTTGTTACCATGACAATAAAAGAAAGAGAGCTGTCCACTCCATTTTATCTAAAACTTGCATGTTTTCTAATCTTAATCAAGTGGGTTTGGTACCTTGATAGCACCGAACAACTAGTAAAACACACTTTTGTGGAGATAGTATAGGGCTGTTTTTTCTCCAACTGCCATGAAAATAGGGTAAATATTTACTGAGGATATTTAAAAGATTGGTTATGATTGTTTGTAGTTTATTTGCTCACATCTCAGCTTCTTTTACGTGAGGTTGCTATCAATTAAATAATTTCTTATGAACGTTCACTCCGAAAGTGGTATCAGTGATCATTGGCTGCAGGCTAAAAACATGTCCAATTTTATAAGAAATGACCTGCCTGCCTTGAGGCCATAGTAGGTTTGAAATGAATTAGGTTTTGTTAGCGCTTACAACACCTAACTAAAATTATGGTTATGGGTGGTTCTATGCTTTCTGAAAGACTACAGAAGATGGCTAAACTAAAAATGTACAGAATGATTTTAAATCATTCTGTAAGTTTTACAAAACAAATTCAGATGCTGTTAGCCGTTCCAACAAACACTGTTTCAAAGCACATTAAAGTCTTTACACCTTTTACTTTCACAAGCCTGTTATCAATGCATCTGTGGACTCCTCTTAGTCTCAGTAATTCCAAGCATGTCCCTTTTCAGCCTCCTGTGTTTAACTTTAGATAAACAGCCGGTTCATTTCATACAATCCCTGCTCTCTCCAAATATGAACTCGAGAGACATGAACTGTTAACATAGGATACATGTCTGTAGCTCACTTTGCAGTACTGCAGTACAGATGCAAAAGGAAGGATATTTCAAGTCCTAAGATTTACACTCATTTTCCTTGTAATACAGCTGTTTGACAAGGAGAGGGGTCAGAGGGCATCAGACTGACAAAATAATAATGCAACCCCGTAGTGTTTCTGAGGATTTGGTATGGCTCGTCACCCTAAAATGCATCCAACTTAACTAAAGACCAGGAGTTCAAGTTTTTTAGCCTGACATCAATTAAATATGCTTGTGGATGTATCTAGAAATGTAAAATTGAACTCTGCTCTGTGTATTGTCAGAGAGACTGAGATTCCCATAATGAAATAAAACATAGCAAAGTTTTTCTTTTTCTTTTAAATTCTTCTTTGAAATCTGTTCAGTATCACATGCATTGTTCTTAGCACATATGAAATTCCTTAAGAATGTCAGAAAATATATATTAAAATATATCTTAGTATGGTTAAAGCAGGGATCCAACACATTGCAATGCCTCCATTTTAAAACTTTAAAAAGTCAAGTTAAAACAAGAACAGAGTAAGTCGAGGGTTATGTATGTACAAATGTATGAGTTTTAAAACTACTAAATGGAAAAAAGAACTAATTTTCCTTATCCCCACCCCACGCAAAAAAAGAGAAAATCCTTAATGTTCTCATCTATTTATTTATTTAATTATTTTTAAATCGGAGACCTCTGCGCAGCTTCTTCATCCTAGTAGCCAGAGTTAAAAAGAAATGCCGCGACAACGCCAAACAGCAGAGAGCAGGAGGAGAATGTGCTAATCATTTAGCTCTCTGCACCCCACCCCCACCCTTTTCCCTTAATACCAAATGGTAAGTCCTCAGAGCGAAAGCTGAAAACAGGAAATCTGCAGAGCTCTCACCTCCCACAGGGGGAGTAAATTAATTAGCATGACTGACAAAGACGTGAGATCACCTCGAGCTATGCGTTCAATTAACATGACAACTACATAGTGGTCCTTTGAGTCCAACACAAGCACCCCTTTTTATGAAGACTAGGAGCTGCAAGAACACACGTCAACAAGCTGAAAGAGGACAAAGAGTGCTTAAGTGGTCACAGATACTTACGGGAGACCCCCCCACCAATCCAACACACACACACACACACACACACACACACACACACAGTGCTTCCATTTAAAATAGTGAAACGTGTATATTTAAAAAATATAAATACACAACTACAAAATTCAACCAGCATAAAGGGCAAAGTTCGAAAGGATTAAAGGAGAGAATGTATAAAAATATTTAGAGAAGAATCTTCGTTATATTTACTGTGTGTCCAAGTTTGGGTAAAGTAGGAAATTTAAGCGGTAGTAAGCCATCCGTGCTCTCTGCGAAAATATTGATATTCTCTTTAAACAACGGAAAGTCCATTTCTAAACAGATCTCTTAACTCGGACTGCAAAGCGGTCAACAAAATCTATTGTGTGTGGAGGAGTGGAAACAACGTGGAAACATCACAAACTGTTTTTCAAGCCAGAGAATTCTAAATGTGTAGGACTCTTAAGCAAATCTTTACCTACTGGCCGGTCTTTATGTTGTGTAGCCCATCACTTCTCACCTTAATCCAAATTCTTTTGGAGTTTGAAAGAAACTCACCTTCACATTTCAGACTGGGCGACAACACAAGTATCCAGAGCAAACTCCTTAGGAAGGTGACCATGGCGTACGTTTTCACTAAGGAAACTTTACAACAAGACTGATAACTTTATTATCCCACTGTTTGAGCCGATGCTCTTCTTTTGACTTCTCGTTTTCTGTCCACAGTCGTAGCTGGAGAGAAAGCTTACTTTCCAAATCGTCAGAGAGTCAGACACGAAGGTGCGGGACAGATGCGGGTTCGGAGAGGGAATCAGGCGGTCGTTCATCCCACTTACAGTCCACAAGAGAGACGGGCTGAGCGGCTGCCTCTGAGCTGCTAGTCCTGCGTTGGCCTCTGTCCTCGCGTTGAAATGCGAGCAGTGACGCGCACATGAAGTGCAATATGGCAAACCACGTTTTAGGAAGAGTGCACCATCTAGAGACAGAACCCAAGAATCCTAACAACCAGACTGCCAGATCTACAAATCTTATCCTGTTAATAGCCTATTTACAAATACAAACATTAACACGAGGAATCTAGAGTCTGCAGTGCTCATTTTGGGAAAGCAAATATATTAGACACAGCGTAGCGTTCAGACCATACCTTTGCTTGTTACAACTGCTGGACAGAACAGGTTTAAAAAAAATCTGGTAAATATTTCATGCTTCTATCATTTTGCATTATTTTAACTCTATTTTATAGTTTGGCATCTGAGTAGTAGTTTCTTGGTCAAGTCACAGTTATTTTCACTGTAGTTCCTGACTTCTCCTTTAGGTCATTAGGTCTCACTTCTATTCTTTGTTCTTGTCATTTCTAATATTCATATTTGTGGATTTTCTTTGTTTCAGTTCTCAGGTTCTGTTTATTTCCTTGTGTCATTCTGCCTCCCCTTTGCCTTGTGAAGTCTCAATCACATTTTTGGTTATTTTTATTTCATGTGTTTCATGTTTAGCTTTGCTTCCTCGGTTTTGTCTTTCTTAACTGTTACCAGCTGTTTTTCCACTGGCTTCCTGACCACTTGTTATCCCATACTTGTATTTATTGTTTCACGTTCCCTTTGTTTTTTGTTATGTCCTCCCTCATGTTGTGAACTCCATGCATCTGTATTGATTCCACACATCTCAGTAGCGATGGCAGAGATAGAACATTATTTTGAAACATTTTAAACACATCACTTATTACATATGGTGACCAAATAAATGTGATTTAAAAACATTGCACTCAATAAACTGTAATGTTTTTGTGTGTCTTGTGTCTTTTTGTCTCTAACCTTTGTGTTGGTTTATAGTATTATTTCTATGGATGGATATTTTATTTGAACCAGTCAGTATTTGTATGGGGCTCTTCTATACATTTGAGTATTTTTATTAAGAAAGACAATCTGTTCAACAGTACTCAAGCTGAGAAGGTTCCATGTCTTGCTCTCTCCTGCTTTGGAGAATATTCTATCACAGGGGGACTGATGTGGCTGGAGTGGAAAGCTATGTCTTGACCAAGTGGAATAGATGAGAGAATATGGTGGCATGCTGGGTTTGGTAATCTAGAGGGTTATCTCCTCTTGGTAGATATGAGGCTGAGGGATAGCGCTGAACCTCAACAGAGGCATCAGCAGTAAGACTGTTTTTGGTTGGTTTCATCTCTCCTTCAGTCAAAAACATCCCACAGCCTCTCTTGATGATGTTCACTTGCCTCTTGTACTGTAGTGGCTGATTTTGATGGTACACAAGCACTTGTTTGCGCTTGAGAAGTTGACTGTTTCTTGGTCAGCACTGTTGAAAGGAGTCAAAGTTGTTTTCAGGGAGGACAAGGCTGCTGCAGCTAGTTCACAGGCGCTGAAACCTATTTAATAATAATAATAATAATGGATTGGATTTTATATAGCACTTTTCAAGGCACCCAAAGCACTTTACAATGCCACTATTCATTCACTCTTGCATTCACACACTGGTGGAGGCAAGGTACGGTTGTAGCCACAGCTGCCCTGGGGCAGACTGACAGATGTGCTGTTCCATCTAGTCTCAACTTCCTGTAGGAGGGTTTCTTAAATGGCTTTTTTTCACAAACAAATTCAGTGTGTGAGCAAAATAAGGCATGTGTCACACTTGTAAAAGTTGTGCACAGGCTATCATGTTGAGCACATCATCAGTGATTTAACATGTAACCTCGTTCTGTATCCTCCCATGAATGCAGAAGAACAACCTTGGCTTCCTTCAAATGCTCAGTGGCGTGCATCACCGAATATGTTAATTGAGGTCCACATATACACTACCAGCCAAACAATTTAGAACACCCCAGTTTTTCAAGTAGGGGTGACGTGGTAGTGCAAGTGGCCCCCGGGCCTCAAGTTTGAGACCCCTGATGTAGAGGAAGTGGCTGATGATTGTGCCAGTAGTCAGTATCTGTAGCCAGTCTTGTCAGGGGTGTCACTTATGCTCAGGCCTATGCAGAACAGCAGTGGGGACTGAGCATCTCCTGGGTAAATCTAACACTTGGTGATGACTTGTGCTATTGTGCTAACTGGTGTTTTTCGCCACATCCCCACTGATTTCCTGATGAAGGATCTTAAGGGCTTGTTGATCCTATACAGTTATAGGCACTCCAGAGTTCACGTGTGTCATAGACTTTCTTGTAAGCAATCCAAGAAATGTTTTGCCCCTCTGTTTTTTCTGTTAATTCCTTTTTGTGCCCCGCTCATGTGTTGAGTCATATGCCTATTTATCTTAGCTGCTATGATGTCTGAAAGAGCTCCTACTGAGTCAGGTTATTGGCTGGTATGTAACTAACGTGGAGTGCAGTTAGGTTCTTTAGATAGGAGGTGTGAATCATATCAGGGCCTAGTGCTGACCAACTCTTCATGCTTCAGACCCTTTCTTGGATGTCTGGCACTGTTCAGAGAGG